>NW_007231547.1:0-47647 GCF_000164805.1 Carlito syrichta | reverse complement strand
TCAAAAAATAACAGCTGCTGGAGAGGGTGTAGCGAAAAAGGGAACACTTCTACACTGTTGGTGGGAGTGTAAACTAGTGCAACCTCTGTGGAAAGCAGTGTGGCGATTCCTAAAAGCTCTAAAAATTGACCTTCCATATGACCCCGCAATCCCCCTACTGGGAATATACCCTGAAGAACACATATTACTCTATAAAAAAGATACATGCACACGTATGTTTATCGCAGTGTTGTTCACAATAGCAAGAATCCGGAAACAACCATGCTGCCCATCAAAAGAGAACTGAATTTAAAAAATGTGGTACATATACACGATGGAATACTACGCAGCCATAAAAAAGAACAAAATCACGAATTTCGCAGCAACCTGGATGGAACTAGAGTCTATAATACTGAGCGACCTCTCACAGAAACAAAGATCTGAATATCACATGTTCTCACTCATATAATGGACCTTGAACATCCAATGTAATAATATAAGAAAATGACTGACGGTACTGGGAAACTATGGGTGGGAGGGGGATGGGATTAACAGTAGCAAATATCTGTCTGGGAATGGGAAAACACCTCTTATCAACAGGGTACCTGAATGAAACGTAATTGTACACCTAACCCTTAACTGTACCCCACAAAACCATAATAAAAAAATACTGATTAATAAAAAATAATAAAAAAAGTTAAAGCATCATTGAGTGAATCTGCCCTCGATTTCTTTAAATTTTAACAGATAGTAATGGATTTTTCTTTATTGTAAGCTGTACTGTCTTCAGTATAGTCCTTCTTAAACATGGTGCAACATTTACCAACTTTTGATGTTTACTGCTAATTGCTGGTAATCAAAACTGAAAGCCTATCAAATAAAGCAATAGAAGTTGTATTCTTTGAGAGGACAAGGTGGGAAAATATCTTGAGCCCAGGAGTTCAAGACCAGCTTGGGCAACATGGTGAGACACTTTTTCTACATTAATTAAAATAATAAAAAGTATATAGAGAGTAGCTATATAAATATACAAATGTTCACAGGCTATAATCACAAGAATTACCAAAAATATCTTTAAAAATAAGTTTCTAAGATGAAATTAAGATGAAAACACAAATAATTGTTGTTTTTTTAACCAGATATCTAATATATATTATTAGCCAACATACAGTTATATGTTATATGATCCAACTTGGTTTTTGCTTTTAAAAATATGTATCTGTCTTCTGAGAGCAGAGTGACCCAAAAGAGACATGACTAGTATCAGAAAAATCAGGGATTTTTTTTGTTTTGTTTTGTTTTTTATAATTGGAGTCTCTGTCACCCAGGCTGGAGTATAATGGCACATTCACGGCCACTACACCTTCTACCTGTTCTACCTGCTGGGTTCAGGCGATCCTTCTGCCTCAGTCTTTCAGGAAGTTGGAACTACAGGCAGGTGATATCATGCCCAGCTTATTTTTTGATTTATTGTAGAGATGAGGTATCACCAAGTTGTCCACGCTGGTCTCAAACCTCTGAGCTTGCAATCTCTTGCCTTGGCCTCCCAAAGTGCTGGGATTACAGGCTTGAGTCCCTGCACCTGGCCAGAAAAATCAGTTATTTTTGATTGACCTGGACAGTCAGAAAAACAGAGAGAAAAACAACAACAACAACAACAACAGTTGACAGATACCAGACATTTTAAAAATCCATGCCCTAGAACTTGTATTGAATAATAAGGGTGAAATGTGGGAAGAAACGAGACTGACTTCAGGTTTTTTGTTTTTGGCTGGTGTTGTCATCTTCTGACACTGCACTGAAAACACTGAGACATGCAAATTGTATTTTTTTCTATTTTCCATATCTTTACAGTAAACAAATAGTTTTTAATTATGAAGAAAATAATAAATAATAATTATCTAAGGACTATGCCTGCGTCTTTACCTACTTATACTAAACATAATTTCTATATTTGTCACTTATTCTTTCAGTTATGCATATTTCAAAAATAAGCTGCAAGTAATCTATTTCTATGTAAGGGGAATAGCATGAATTTTCAAGTCAAATAGACCATGGCACTACTACTTCTCAGATCATGACCTTGGTTTTGCCTCTTTGACTTACCATATGAATCAAGTTTAATTCTCAACATTGTCACCTATAAAATAGGGTAATGATATTTCATAGAATTCATATGGGGTTTAATTAAAATTTTAAGCAGAAAGTATCCTGTAGATTGTCATTCATATATAAATTGTCCAAAAATTTTAGTTACTTTCTTCCTTCCCAAAACCTGGCATATATTTAAGTTCTGCCTGTACAGATGTGTTTATTTTGGTTAAACATTTCCCTCTTGAGAAATGCAAGTACAAGTTAGGTGTTATTTAGGAAACTGCTAATATTCCTTCGGGTTAAGAAATAAAAAATATACTTGATTCATTGGTATATAATATAAATTTAAGAACATAACTAGAGCCCAGTGCAGCTGGGTAACTAGAAGTAATAATAAATTGGTTGTTGAAATATGAGGTAAATGGGACATAGGTACTGAAAATAAGCCTCCCTAGCTTGGCGATCTAATTTATCCTCTTCTTCTTTTCTATTATTATTATTATTATTATTATTATTATATACTCATTAAAATAATTGCCTATTTACTTAACAATGTATTACATGCCAACTGCTTCATTTTCACAGTTTCATTTTGGGTAAAGTATTGTCTTAAGATAACCATTAAGCTAGTAATTACACACTGAGCTATAACTTTTAGAATTCAATTTTTAGAACTAATTATGAAAATTAATTGAATTGATTCTCCTAAAATGTCTAGTGAATAAAAAGTCTATTACATTTAATATTTTATTTCATGGGTGTCACACTTTTATGAACCATATGTAATTATGTATGACTGTAAGAACCATGAGTGATATCTTTTTTAATTTGGTATTAGTAATTGCAGTGAAGCATGATTATTTGTTCAGATAGAGAAGATCTAAAATATTTATATACATTAATAATGATTTTTAATTCACATGGTCTTGTAGCTATTCTGTGCCAGTTTAGTCATCTAATGTTAAATGTATTCCCCAGATTCGTATTTCTTTTTGTCAAATGCATATTTAATTTGTTAAAGGTAGTATGAGTTTTAAGTGTCTTTTCACAGGTGACAGTAAAATGTTGCAAGGAATTCTGTACTAAAGACCAGAATTCTAATTTCTCCTCTGTTGATAATTATGCAAATCTTTCTATTGTTTCTTTTTTCTGGGCCTCAGTTTCTACACCTGAACTGGATAATCAATTAAGGCCCGTCCATCTCTAACATTGGTGTTTATATGTTTCTAATACTGTGTTATAAAAAGTTTGCATAGCTACGGAAGATTTGCATTATTTGCTTTTTTTTGGCATTCAAGACTAGATCTATGCAGAGACAAATTCGTCTGGATAACTGTGTGGTAACTGAGTTTCTAGGTCATAAATATTTTCTCTTCATACTGAAAGAAACTTGAAACCCATTTTCAGAGTTATGTGCCTTTAGTTCAAGGCTTTAAATCTGCTTGCATATAAATAAAACCAAATAGGTTATTGACATCTCACAGGTGAAAAATCTAAGAGCATTTTATATCAGAGAAAGGAGGTAGAATAAGCACAGATTATCAATAGCAAAAGAAGCATGGGCCATTTGTATATGAAAATGAACGCTTTTTTACAATATGTGTGTTAGATTATGCTTAACTAATTAAATTATGTTAGATGATCATATGGTAATTATATCAACTAAACTCTACAGGGGTAATATAAATTTGCAAAAGAGTAGCCATATTTAATCTCAAAAGTGCAGAAAAAACAAAACCAAATGAAAACCCCACAGAACATATAGTCAGAACAATGAAGAAAATCTGTAAGTAGGTCAGAGGGAAACCTCAGAGAATCTCCCTCTTAGACAAAACTTGTGATCTCTAAAATAGTATAAGATAACAATGTTATGCTACCTATTTATATCCATTTTTATCCAAGAAATATTTAAAATACAGATTAACATTACGAATCTCATTTCTTCCATTTTCAATACAACCATGTCACTTGTATAAGCAAAGCATTTCTTCCACAAGTGGCTATTGAGTACCACTATGCGCCAGGCTTTGCTCCAGGGGCAAAGAAGGCAGAAGGTAATAAAACGGAGGAAGCCCTTTCTCCCATGGGCTAACATTCCAAGTCCTCCATTGCCACAGTAATGTTAAAAATGAAGTTAAATCTTAAGAAATATAGCATCAAGCTCTGAGTGAACCTTGACCTAGTGACAAAATGGATTTTAATATAAAAGAAACGTTCACCAAGGCAACCTCACTGAGGATACTAAGAACGACCACCAGTGGAAGCTTCTTATTTGACTGTGGAGGTGATCATTATGGAATCAAATCAGTAATGTCCATGAATCAAGCTAAATGGTCATCCTTCTCATATTGCTTGCAAGTTTGCAGAGTTTAGAATAATAAAGTTAATTATTATTATTTTTAATTTTAATTTTTATTTTTTTGAGTTGGAGTCTCACTCTGTCGCCCAGACTGGAGTGCAGTGGCCACTCCCGGCCACCGCAGCCTCGCCTGCTGGGCTCCGGCGATCCTTCCGCCTCGGCCTTCCAAGTAGCTGGAATTACAGGCATGCTCTACCACGCCCGGCTGATTTTTTGATTTATTGTAGAGATGAGGTCTCACTGCCCAGGCGGGTCTCGAACCCGCAGGCTCAGGCAATCCACTCACCCCAGCCTCCCAAAGGCGTGGGATTACAGGCTGAGCCACCGAGCCCAGCTAAAGTTAATTATTATTATGGTGAGAGAAGGAAGAGAGAGAGATTTCAAATTCTTATAATCTAGTATACTTCATTGTTTACATGGTTTGTAGAAAGTTCATATGGAAGTCACAGTACTCAGTTTTATTCCCCCTTGGGTCATTTTGCTTTTTGTCATATAAGCAGAATTTTGCTGTGAATGAGATTAAAACAGTTGACAAAAAGATTATTGGAGTTGTTAAAATCATAAAATGTGTGCAGAAAACGTAGAAGGTCAAATTGATATTCTCTACAATACTTTCTTGAAAATAGCAGCTACCACAGTCTTATTCAGGAGCAGAAGAATGTTCTTAGAATCAACCCCTCAAATGGCTCACTCTAGTCTTCTTTTAGTCAACTGTCTTTATTACATTCATAGGGGGCTTTACATACTCTTGTCTTCTGCCAGGGATGCTCTTTTTTCTCATCTTTAACTATTAGCAATAAATGCCTTTATATTTTAGCTCAAACATCACATTTCTTCCATTACCATTCATCTACCTCCATGAAGAAATAAAATTTTCTTATAACTTAGAGCAATGTGTATCATAGCTTTTTTTATTTTTTAAAAGTCACAGTTTTAATTTATAACTCAGGTGCAGTTATTTATTTTAAGTTTAGCGCTCTCTCTCTCTCTCTCTCTCTCTCTGGATTATAAATTTCATGTGTAGAGAAAAATGTCTCTTTTGCTCCTCCTACCACAAAGTATGGCTAAAATATAGCCTCCCAAATAATTCATAAAAACATGAATAAGTCATCGGGGAATGCATCATCATAGCTGTCCTAGGTATGCCAAGTATTGCAAACTCACAAGATTGCACAAGGTAATCTCTGTTTCTAGTCTCAGGATAACATTTATTGCTACATCTTTACATATTTTTATCTCACATAGTTTTACTGTGTAATTATTTTTTCAATATAAAGAAATGTAGAATATTTGAAGAAACAGAATGAAAGTCCTCTCATAAGTTTGTTATGGCTCTATGTTTTGTAATATCTGGATTCTACCAACCTGAAATCCTCATAGTTTTGCTAAATTACTTGTACTATAAATGTAAACTACTGCAGATGTTGCAAAAGCTTTATATTTTCCTCTTATTACAAACCCTCTTGCTTACAAATATATAAACATATTTTAAGACTATTGAGTAATAAAATTGATGTATTTTTTTCAACAATATCTCTAAAAATTGTCCTCAAGGGATGTTTTTGCTAAAAATAAATGTACCAAGACATAAGCAGGATAGATGATAGTTGAGCTAAAATGCAGGGAATAGCTAGTCTGTGGAAGAAGCTTGAGTATGTATCTTTACCACAGCATTATTCACAATAGCCAACATATGAAACCAACCAAAATGTTCATCTTCAGCCTGGGACCAAAATGAAATAACATGAACACAGACACCAGCAGCTAAGGCCAGGTTCAGCCTTACCAACCCAGCATAATCTGTAGAATTGTTCTTGTTATAGACAGGGAGACCCATGGAGCACGAATCATACAAACTGAATACAAGTCAGGTCACATTTCCCCACTCTGGTTCACTCATCAGGCCGTGCCAATGACTGCTGACCCTGCTGTAAGTGCCTTGTGGAAATTTGTTGCTCTAGGGTAAGCTCATCCTGAAATGACAGCACAATTCATACTGAATCTCAAAATACTCTCCCTTTGTTCAATTTTAGTTTCCTCTTCTAATATGTCTTCAAAGTAGTCTTGCGGGCCAAGTAGAAGAAAATGTTACCTTAACATTTGCCTCCTCTTTCTTACGTCTTCTTGAAAAAGTTGCCAACTTCTTCCTCCTTCTTCCTTCAATCCCGAATCTAACATGATTATAACATTATGCAAATATAATTATAGCGGGTTGAGCTACGCAATGAGAAATTGAATATTAGATTAGGTTCTGCTTGGACACCCCACAGAAATTCAGAGTCAGTGAACAAGAAAAGAAAATCCATGAGTTAAAACAAAAAGAAAGAGATAGGAGTCATAGTTTTGGAAATACAGGATGTCTATGAATTCAGGCAGTAGTTTCCAACTAATTACCTAACTTTACAGAAACAAAGAGGCAGAAGACTCGGTAAAGATGTGACCAATAGTCAAGACTAGACTAGGGGTGTGGTAATAGAAATAAGGCAACTCAATATCCTAGTCTGATTTTCTGAGATCTGATGCTTAAGTCTACCTATTTTAAACATCTCACTTGTATGTTAAATATGTATATTGATTTTCTATGTGTTGAGATACTGAAGATCAGTAGCTGCTGTGGTCTGAATGTGTGTGTCCCCCTAAAATTCATATCTTGAAACGTAATCAACAAATCACTCAGGTGATAATATTAAGAGGTAAAGTTTTGGTATTAGTTCCCTTACAAAAAAAAAGACCAAATGTTTGCATTATCCTTTCTACTATGTGAGGATGCAATAAGTTGTCCTCTATACACCAGAAAGTGTACTCTACCAGAAACAGAATCTGGTGGCTTCTTGATTTTAGATTTCCCAGGGTTTTCAGAACTGTGAAAAATGTCTGCTGTTTATAATCTACCTAGTTTATGACACTTTAGCAGACCAAACTAAGATGGTAGCTGTGACAAGTTAATTTAATTTAAATCAAAGTAACTAAATTTAATCTATTATAACAAAAATATTGTACTATCTACTAAATGTTAGACACAAGATTAGATACTGGAGGTAGAAAAAAATACAGGTTATTTTTGCATATGAACAACTACTGCAGATAAAACCAACAATTAGCATAGTAAAGTAGACATCTCATCTCGTGGATAAACAATTAGAAAGAAATAGTCAAACTAGTGAAGGAATATCAGCCCATTTGTTTTGATTTGGCAGATTTGTATCAAAACTAGCTTAATGTTCAACTGTGAGACTTTCTTTTTATTTTATATTACTTTTGCTCAGACAGTAGTTTGCAGCTGCTGAAAGGGATGATATTTATAAATTTACAGTAAATTAAGAGATACTATTCCAAAGGAAAAAAAAAGCCTTATTTCTGTTGTATAAGCAAAATATGATGGTTTATAAGCCTATGATGGCTGTAACTCACATTTTTTATGAGTTGGTGTATTGTAGAGGCTTGAAGCTGAGAAATGAACATCTGAAGATAAAAGAGATTTTTTTTTGCTAGAGTCTATATATATGTATCTCAATAAAGTATAATAGGCTGCTAATTGAAAAGTAAAACCATCAATAAAAACACAGTCATAATTTAAGCTTTTCGAGAAAGTTTTATATTGTTTTCCATAGTGGCGCTAATAATTTACATTCCCACCAGCAGTGTACAAGCATTCCGCTTTCTCTTCATTCTTGCCAGCATCTCTTATTTTTTTTTTTTATCTGTTTGATGCAAGCCATTTTAACTGGGATAAGATGATATTTCATTGTGGGTTTTTTTTTTGTTTTGTTTTGTTTTCGGCCACCGCAGTCTCGAGCTGCTGGGCTCCGCGATCCTGCCGCCTCAGCCTTCCGTGTAGCCGGGATTACAGGCATGCACTACCATGCCGGGCTGATTTTTTGATTTATTGTAGAGATGAGATCTCGCTGCCCAGGCGGGTCTCGAACCCGCGCGCTCAGGCAATCCACTCACCTCAGCCTCCCAAAGGCGCGGGATTATGGGTTGAGCTGCCGAGCTCGGCTTCATTGTGGTTTTGATTTGAATTTCCCTGGTTATTAGTGATGTTGAACATGTTTTCATATATATGCTGTTCATTTGTATGTCTTCTTTAGAGAACTGTCTACTCAGAGCTTTGCCCATTTTCAAATGATATTATTAATTTTTCTATTGGGATGCCTGAGTCCGTTATTTATTCTGGTTATAAATCTCTTGTCAGTTGAATAGTTTGTAAATATTTTCTTCCACTTTGTAGGTTGTCTCTTCACGGTGTTAAGTGTTTTTATTGCCATGCAGAAGCTTTTTAGCTTGATGTGATCCCATAAGTTTATTTTTGCTTTGGTTACCTGTGCTTTTGAGATTTTTAAAAAACTTTTGCCCAAACCAATGTCCTGAAGTGTCTCCTCAATGTTTTCTTCTAGCTGTTTCATTGTTTCAGGTCTTACATTTAAATCTTTAATCTATTTTTACTTGACTTATGTATATGGAGAGACATATTTCATTTTTCTTAATATTAATATCCAGTTTTTCATATCACCCAACAGTTCTACTGCTGAGTATGTATCCAAAATAAAGAAAATCAGTATATTGAAGAGATATCAATACTCCCATCTTTATCACAGCACTATTCACAATAGCCAATGTATGAAATCAACCAAAGTGTTCATTTGTGGATGAATGGATGAAGAAAATGTGGTGAAGATACATAATGGAATATTACTCAGCTATAAAAAAATGAAATCTCATCATCATTTCTAACAACATAGATAAAACTGGAGAACAGTATGTTTAGTGAAAAAGGCCAGGCACGGAAAAGCTAATATTACATGTTCTCATTCATATGTAGGAGACCAAAAAGTTGATATCATAAAGGTAGTGGGTAGAATGATGGTTACCAGAGGTTGGGAAGAATATTTGGGGGTAAAGAATAAAGAGCAGTTAGTTAAGAGGTACAAAAGTATGATTAGGCTTTTTTTAAAAAGACCTGACTTGGAAGGCTGAGGCAAGAGGATTGCCTGAACTCAGGGGTTTGAGACCAGCCTGGGCAACTTGGTGAGACTTCGTCTCTAAAATAAATTGCAAAACTAGTCAGACCTAGTGGCGTTCGTCTGTAGTTCCAGCTACTTAGGAGGTTGATGTGGAAGAATCACCTAATCCCAGCAGGACGTGGCTGCAGTGGCTGTGAGCGCACCGCTGCACTCCAGCCTGGGCAACAAGAATGAGACACCCACTCAAAAAAAAAAAAAAAAAGACCTAATGTTCAGTTGCACAAAAGAGCAACTATTACTAACAACATTTTATTGTATATTTCAAAATAACTAAAAGAGTAAAATTAGAATGCTCCTAACACTAAGAAATAAAAATGGTTGAGGTGATGAATAACTCAATCATGGTTATTCGCTTATTACACAATACATACTTGTATAAAAATATCCTATCTGTGTCATAACAATGTACAACTATATATCCATAACAATTTAAAAACTATAAAATGTGTAAAACAATTTCAAACTTTATTTAAATATATTCTATTAATTTTTAAAAAAAATACCATTCTATTAATGATCTATTTTGTTAGTAGTAAGTTCATTCATAATTGGCAGAGAGAAATATATCGTTCTGGAGAAACATTTGATGAGGTCTGACTGTAACCAATTACAACTGTCCATGCAACTCTGAAGGATACTGCTCTCCACATGAAATAAGTGATTATGATTGATATTAAAATTTTCCACCAGCATCAAAAGTCTTATCTCTTAGGTTCAACATAGCTGAACCAAGATTTTGAACACCATTGCCCAAAAAGGAAGAATATTTGGCAGGTGAAAATTACACCTGGAAATTACATAACATTCCTCACTAAGACTTAATGGTCATACCATTTTGGTTGTTTGAGTTTGACTTCTATTAAACAAGAATATAAATAAAAGCCTATCTTTTTGTTTTTTGAGTTGGAGTCTCACTCTGTCGCCCAGACTGGAGTGCAGTGGCCGCTCCCGGTCACCGCAGCCTCGACCTGCTGGGTTCCGGTGATCCTTCTGCCTCAGTCTTCCAAGCAGCCAGAATTACAGACATGTGCTACCATGCCCGGCTGATTTTTTGATTTATTGTAGAAATGAGGTCTTGCTGCCCAGGTGGATCTCGAACCCACAGGCTCAGGGAATCCACTCACCTCAGCCTCCCAAAGGTGCGGGATTACAGGCTGAGCCACCGAGTCCGATCTTTAAGTTGTTACCATGACAGCATAGAACATTATTTTCTTTTAAAATATGAATCTATTGTAAAATAACATTTTTTTCCTATAAAAATCTGAAACATAAAAATGTGCCGTTGTAATTTGGTGGGTCACTATTTTTAAGTAGCCATCACCATTTCCATTGTAGTGAATGTTCTTCCAGACATTTTCTAGTGTTTTCATGCTAACACATACATACGTCCTTACATGTGCTCTTTTTATTATTTTAGAGCTCATGTTATGCATATTTCTCTGCAAAATGTGTTTTTATTTGATACGTGTCAGGCAATTTTTTCATGTCAGACCATGCAAATCAATTACATACATTTTAATCAGATTTTGTTCAGTTTGAAAGATCCATCTGCATTCTATTTTTTGCGACCAGCTGGGTTAGAGGAAGGTAAAGGATGGGGAGAATCAGAATCCATGCCACTAATTTGTGAAGCCCTACATATAGCTTTTTTGTGCATTAGGGAGTCTCTTTCTCTTTTTTTAAAAAAGAGTTTTATTTCTAAAAGCTGATATAAACCTAGAATTGCTAAAAACATTACTTTTGGAGCAATGATATGTAAAAAGTACAATGATTTTGGATTTGGGGGACATTTGTGTTTAAATTAAGTCCTTATCCACTGATTTGTATATATGTTTTATAAGACATAATTCATTTCACAGAAAAAGGAAGGGAATGTTCTTGGAAGACTCAATTCATTTATTTTCCTTTGTAAAGATTCAGATGCTAAAATTAAACTTCTGCTATAATTTGATATTTCAGTTGTAACTTCAGAGAATGATGTATGAAAAATGCAAATGTAAATATAGAAATCTTGATAAAATTTGTCTACTTGTTTTTGCTTCCTTTATACAAGAATTTTTAATATCACTAATGTCCATTTTATTTTTAAAAAATTTTCTGTGTCATAGCATAACAAATCACTTAATAAGTATAGTGTCATTAGCTGGATCCCATGGATAGCTGAGAAATTTATAATGGATAATCTATTGAATCCTGCAAAGTGGTTTATGTGTGTGTGCAAGGTTTGATTTTTGAAATCTTTTCCACTTTTCCTCATATTAAAGAGAAGTGATTCTTCTCCTTAGAAACATCTTCCTAGCCCTTGTTTTTTCAAGCCTCATCAGAATCAAGGTTCGTATTTAATGATCCTCAGAATTTTGTAAGTTTCCACTCAACACAAATTTTATGAAGGCAATTTGCCAACCTGAATGGGTGTGTGGACTTTTCATAAGCTGCCAGGATGTGAAACGTAGCTGTCTTATTTCCTCACCCCAACTTTCAGCTACTCAAATTCACCAGTACCTTATTCTGTCACTGAGAAAAGAGAAATGAGAATAGTAACACTATAGCATGGATTAAATTGGTTAATAAGAACAAAGAACTGTGAATAATACCTGAACCCTAGAAAACAATCAGTACCATACTTATTATTCTGGAATTTTGCGCTGTCCCACACAATCAAGCAAACTTTCCTTTGTCATTATGGCCATTGTTTGTAATTACCATCCCTTGTCATCATCGTCATCATCACCATCATCATCAATCCTATCTAACTTTTACTGAATATTTGCGATGTCACAAACATTGAGCTGAGTGCATTAAGTGTATTAACTCATTTAATCTGCACAATTACATTTGAGGTCTATGTTATTAATATGACAATTCTACAGGTTAAAAGAAAACAATTAAAAAGCATGAGATTAATGGCCGGGCTCGGTGGCTCAGCCTGTAATCCCAGCACTTTGGGAGGCCGAGGTGAGTGAATTGCCTGAGGCCGCGGGTTCGAGACCGGTCTGGGCAACTTGGCGAGACCTCATCTCTATAACAAATTTAAAAAAACTAGCTAGGTGTGGTAGCGCCAGCTACTTGGAAGACTGAGGCGGAAGGATCGCCAGAGACCAGCAGGTCGAGGCTGTGGTGGCCGTGAGTGTGCCACCACTCCAGCATGGGCAACAGAGTGAGACTCCAGCTCAAAAAAATAAAGAGCTGGGCTCGGTGGCTCAGCCTGTAATCCTGCGCTTTGGGAGGCTGAGGTGAGTGGATTGCCTGAGCCCACGGGTTCGAGACCCGCCTGGGCAACTTGGCGAGACCTCATCTCTACAATAAATCAAAAAATTAGATTGGTGTGGTGGCACACGCCTGTGGTTCCAGCTACTTAGAAGGTTGAGGCGGAAGGAACACCTGAGCCCAGAAGGTTAGGGCATGCCACTGCACTCCAACTTGGGTGACAAAGTGAGACTGCAACTCAAAAAAAGTAGTATCTCTTTATCAGATGTCATCATCTTTTTTAAGCGGTGATACCAAGATAGTGTCACTTTGTTGATTATCTAGTCCTGCTGTCATCTCTCAGTCTCCTAGGCATATTTTCTTCACTTTTCCAAGCCATTATTTCCATATTCACTGCTGATTTTCTGCCTTGCCATTTTTACTTCTGCTGCTTCCATGATCCTTTTAGTATTTTTAGGTTAGTTGGTCACTTTGACCAGGTCAATTATAAATTTTTTTCCATGATCCTGAATATTGGCCAGGGTAATTTTTTTCTTCATTTTCTATTCAATTCCATTAAGAAAAATTTTGCTAACATTCCCAGGGCTGAAGTGAGGGGATTTTATGTGTGATGAAACCCTCACTGGCCTCTAAGAAACTTTCCTCCTGAGCATGGATCATCCTGTATCGTACATATGGGCAACTATCTTTGGCTTCCTCATTTGTCTGGAGAGGTTACTAGCCTTCTGTGTCTATATTATCTCATCTCTTTCCTCCAGCAACTGTTCCAAGGTATCATTTGCCTGCCATCTTTACTCAGAAACATTAATCCCAGTGTTTCACTTTCCTGACTTTCAGTCTTCATATTCTCAACACATTTCGCCAGATGGCCTAGGAAGCAGTGTGGTAAGTGAGAAGGACAAGGACTGGGCCATCAGTGTGAATATTTTTTTCCCAATTTTACTGATTAAAGATCTCTAGGGAGATGACAAAAATACATATATATTTCAATAATATAAAAATAGGTGTGAATATCTGGGCAAATGGCAAAATAAAACCATAATAATAATAATTTCTATATTGTGATTTAAACACATAAACACGCACAATTAAATTCTACTCCATCATGTATATGTAGGGGCCGCATGTGTGCGATATGCGTGTGTGATGTTATAAACCATGATCATTTTTACCTATAATGAGACCAAAGTCAATAGCTCCATGATGCACAATCTACTAAGAGATCATTGAAAAGACCGTTTTACCTAGGTGATGTGTGGGTAGGAAATACATACTGAAAACAGCACCTATATTACTAACACTTGGGAAGCACACCTTAATGGTTAGAGTTCAAGGATAGTAGCAATGGCAATGAAGTCATTCATAACCTTGTCTCCCAACTTGACTTCAGTTCTTGTCACTTTTCTACTTGCTGCCCATACTATTCCTTTCTTATTCCAATCCAATATATGTTTATATGCTTTACATTATGCATTCCATTTGTCTGTATCTTTCTAACTCTCTAGACTAGATGTGATTTTTTTCGATAGCTAGGACTTTATCTTATTCTCATCTTTGCAAGTTAAAGATCTAGCACACAATAAGGACTCAGTAACATTTTTAAATATGAGAGACATACTGCTATGATTTACTCTGTATCCTTCTAAAATTCCTCTCGTCATAATGCACTCACTGGAAATGTACACTGCGGAATATATCCCTGAAATTTGGCACTCTAGTTTTCAATCTGTAAAAATATTATCTTGCAACAGACTAAAGGAATTTAAAAGTATGCTTAACTAGGACCCTACTAAGTCATACTGTTTAAAAAGCTTATTTTACAGTGCCTTATAAATTGCTGAATTTGATCCTTATTTAGACTTGAATACAAGGTTAATGCCAAGTAAATGCAAGCACAAAATAAAAATGTATAAACAGTAATGCGTGTAGTGTTATATTTTCAAGGTAATCATTTATAAAGACCATGATCAATTTCCCAGTAAGAACTTGCCTGAAATGCCACTAAAAATATTTACATTTAGGCAGGACACTTTTTAATCCCTTTATTTTGCATTACATAGAGGTATTATGCTTTTATATCATTGTCCTTTCCTGGTGCATATCTCAGAAATATTGTCTTAGTTTTTTATTGCTTTGGTAACAAACTAGCACAGACTTAGTGGTTAAAAGCAATACAAAATTATGAACTTACACATTTTTGCATGTCAGAAGTCTGATGTGTCTTCCTCAGTAAAATGGAGATACCAGCAAGATTGAGTTTCCCTTTGGACTCTCTAAGAGAAAAAATTCATTTACTCTTATTTTCTAGCTTCTGGAGGATGTCCACATTGCTAGGCTAGTGGTTCCCTTCCTCTATCTCAAAGCCAGCTACATATTATGTCTTAGACCATGATCAGGTGATGTATGTTTGACCTCTGACGCCCAATTAATATAATACATGATGTCAGTAGAACAAAAGAAACCACTCCATAATCTCAATCAGCAGAGAAAATAATTTAAAAATTCAATACTTTCCAGACAGATTTTAAGCTTTTCTCTCTGACACAAACTGTGTTGTAGACCAGGAACTCTCATTGTGTCTGAAAGTTCCTCTCCTCTTTTAAATGAGTCTGTAGTGTCAAAATAAGACATATTTACCAAAAGAAAAGCCAGACACAAGCAAATCTTTAGTACTTATTAAAATTGTCCCAAGAAAATGATGTTTCCAAAACCTAAAACATATAATTAAGAATTACATTACTGTGTTTTGATAGTAAAAATCTGTAAAAAGCTTAATGTATCTGAGAGTAGAATATATTCAGAAAAAACATAAGACCAAAAATAAAGATTCTTGGATCAGCCCAGCAAAGATATCAAACAATAAGCCTCTGGTAGTGTTTTTCAGCATTTCAACTTTTGAAACTTTAACTTCTGAACTTAAATTAAATGGGAAGACAAATGTGAATATGAGAACAATTGCTGTGCAATATGTCTATTCTTTTTAGATAAGCAATTTGATTATTCATAGAGCCTCTTCTGTCACAGAATTTTGCTTCAAATAGTCTTGTTTTCCTCAAATCTTATATTTTGCTATGCTTTGATTGTACTCACTCTATTTTTCCTTTTATGTCTTTTAATTTTTCTTCCCCTTTTTAAAGTTAATATTTCTTCTCCATATAATTATATCAGAGTAATCTAATGGATGTGAAATATTTAATTTGTGTAGACGAGCATATGAAAATTTCGGTCTCATTTCTTGCCACCACATGTTATTTCTGCTTTCATTGGCATCCACCTTTTTGTAGTTCATAGCTATTTCCTTGGTATATCTATGATAATATAATCTCTTAAATAATTAATGTTGGGCACTTAGCCATTCTGTGTTGACAGCCATACGTGATATATGAGAGTTTATTTCTCTTGTGTCAACAGCCCACTTATTCACTTTGAATGAGTCAAGTGGTTCACAGCTTTTTGTTGGCGTGTTTGTTTTTACTGAGATTTTTGTTTTGCATAGGATTTATATTTTTAAGTGTTTTCATATTTTAATTGTGGGATGGTGTACATACCACAATGTGCGCATGATTATAAAGTGTTTAAAAACTGTGTACTTCCACAAGCTTAGTGGATTGGACATCATAATAACTTCGTTTGTAAAATGTTTATTTAATATTAAAACCATATTTAATGACAATCATTCACATACTATGAATGTCATCCATTTAAAAAATACATTTGGGAGGTGAGTGCACCCTGGCCTCCGTCTCGCGCTGGTGGCAGCTGGGCTGGACAGCGTCACCCCCTCCCAGCTTTGCCCGAGGGGAGCTTGTTGCTCCAGGCAGCCAGGACTGAGGGGCCGAGCAGCCCTCGGTGGGTGAACAGTCATGCCAGTCCCGGGGATGCGCCAGGCACAGGGGCCCCAGTCGCCCGCGGCCCTCCCCTCCCACCCCCACTGTCCTTCGTGCTCCCACTTCCCACCCAGGTGCGGTGCCAGCTCCCTCTGCTCCCCAGGCGGGCACGCTGTGGACAGTTCTCGGGTTGGCGAAGTCGGGCTCTGGACATGTGTCCAGTGACTGCAGAGGCACAGCGGCTGCAGGTCCACGCGCAGATGCTGCATCCCTTTCAGTCAGGTGATCAAGGACACATCAAAGTTTTGTTTGTTTGTTTGTTTGAGAGCAGGATTTATTGAGAGGACAGAAAAACTCCCACAGTGAGAGGGGACCCCAGGGAGTTGCCAGACACATCAACGTTTTTAGAGAAGAAGATGCACGGTCACCTTCCTGGGAGGGGTCTTATGAAGTGCTGCCAGCGACTGCACTGCCATCAGAATTCCTGAATTTATACAAGTTGCAACAAGCAAGATCAGACCATCACAGGACCTTTGGGAGGTCACCCCGTGTGTTGCCTCACATTCAGGATTCCAGAGCCTGCACCCAGGCTCTAGAGGCAGATGATACTGTGAAGTAGACGTCTTCCCCCGTACCTCCAGCCAAGAACGTCCTCTCCATCTGTTTGAAACATCTCCCCTCTCTGACCAGGAAAACTGTCTGACTTAGATGTTTAAGCAAATCTCCCCCTCCTTCCCCCTTCATCTGCTCCCTGTTGGCCAGAGACTGTGAATCTTAACCTAGTCCCTTCTCCCTCTGTTCCCCACTATGGGCTCCCTTTCCAGCTTTCACCCTCACGCTCTTTGGGCAATTCTGGCACAACCCCAACATCTGCCCACATGAATCTTCCAGACTCTGGCCACCCTAACTGATCAATCTGATTGCTAGTTGTGTCAGCATCTGGATAGTGCAGACGAACCTGGACTGATTGTAGTTCCTGCCAATGCCAGCACCTTGTGGACCCATTCTGGACACTAGACATAGGAGAGGTTATGATATCCACAAGCGCATGGCAAAATCACTCTGCTGCCTCATCTGGTAATGTGGATGGGTGCTGAGAAGTCTCCGTGTAAGTTTAAGGAAGAGTAAGACTGTTGGAAGGGAATTCATCTCTTGCACTGAAAATAAAAATGGCACTGGACCTCATCTAAGCAACATACCTAAGCAGTACTGTGATCGGACACTGTGGTTTGATTCTACAGACAGCACCTTCAAGCCCTCTCCAGATGTTGTAGATAAACCCAGGGCTGGTGATTGTGTCACACTGGGTGTTTGCCTCATCACTGGGTATCGCTCCTGGTTTGCAGGTTGCACAAATGGGACCCGACACAGCTCAGCTGTTCCCTTGTTTGCCCGAAACCCAGGACTACCTATGCGTGGACTGAAACCCTGGACTGACCTGGGTAGGTAATGACACCTCTCCTTATAACTGCCAAAACCAGTCTGAAGGACTTCTCCACCAGGTATTCCACAACCTGTTCTGCTTGTATGGCCTGGCAGAGGCGCATGGAATGTGAAGGTGTGCAGGTGCCAGCATAACCAGTGACCGAGGTTGTGACAGGCACCAGACTACAGGTCACTGGTTCCAATCTAACCTTGTCTGTGAGCAACCCTGGTATCTTTACCTGGGTTAAGATAAACCCTGGCAAGAAGGTATATGTTTCCCACCTAAATGGTCGAATGTGGCCTTCGATATGTGGCACAGACCTTCACCAGAAATCCCACCTTAAATGCCAGTCAGATTATAAACCTGGAGCCCTTCACTCATAAAATAACATCGCATAAACATACCCAGTGAGAAGTCATAGACTGTCCACCAGTGTACTGCAGCACCAAGGATGGTTCAACATGTTTAGGAATTCATGATCTAGAAAAAGCAATTCTAAACATTTCTCAAGTAATGTAACAAGAGGTCGGTGCTGCTGTACTGACCTTGGAAACTTGCCAGTCAGAAACAAGCAGTTTAGACTCTGTCCCCCCAGGTCATCAGGTCTGGGGTCCTGGGTATATCGACCACCCAGCAGAGAACAGCTTGTGCAATTGATTATAAGGAATGTTGCTTGTATGTAAATAAGTTTGGAGAAGTAAGGTCTGGTATAAAAACATTTGTGAGAAATGATCAATGGACTACAGAAAAGCAATGCATCTGATTGGCCTACATGGTTATTGGGGCCATGGGGCTATCCATTCATACCTGCTTTTATCAGCCTGGTCATCCTCTTTCTGATCTGTGTTCTTATCATTTACAGATCTCTTAAGCCTGGAGCCTTTCTTCCACAGCAGCTGTCACAGCTCCTTGCTAGTGAAGCCTCATGTAAGGTTTCAAACGGGGAAGTGAAGGGACCAACAGCCCATCAGAACGGTAAAGTCTAACATGATGACATCAGAACAAAGAGCAGCTGCAGAAGAAGAAAGCCTTCACCAAGCTTCCCCTGGATAAGTCAACTCAACTGCCATGAGTCCGTCTCCGAGAGAGCCTCTTACAAAAGGAGTTCAACAGCACTGGAACCTCTTGAGGCGTTGACTTGTGTGAAGAAGACTTAGCAGAACCTTTTGCCAGTTACCCCTGAAGTCTTAAGACACATACGCCATTGATCTCATATGCAACCCCTTACTGCTTGCTGTTCAGGGAGCTGCCCTTGATAGGGTGTTCTTGGATGCATGTGTAATAAATATTTTTAACTATTAAAAAAAGAATACAATTGAACGGTTTCTAGTGTATTTTCGCATCATTGTCAAAATCAATTCTGAATCATTTTTATCACTTCAAAAAGAAACTCTATATAATCATTAACTATATTCCTAATTTTCCTCTCAAGCCACACTCCCATCAGCCCTAGGCTACCATGAATCTTCTTTATCTATATAAATTTGCCTATTTTAACCATTTTATATAAATGTTAATTATAACCAGTGGTTTCTTTAATTTAACATGTTTTCATGGCTCATCAATGTTGTAGTATATATCAATACTTAATTCCCGTAGTACATTTTATTTATACATCATCAGTTAATAGATATTTGTGTTAAGTCCACCTTGGGGCTATTATAAGTCACATTACTGTGGACATTTCTGTACAAGTTTTTCTTGGACATGTGCATTTATTTTTATTGGTTATATATCTACAAGTGAATGACTGGATCATATGATAACTCTGTGTTTAATAATTTGAGACACTGCCCAACTACTTCCCAAAAGACTGCACCATTTTACATTCCAATCAGCATTAAGTAAGGCTTTCAGTTTCTCTATATTCTTGCCAACACTTGTCATTGTCTTTTTTATTACAGTAATTTCCTAAGTGTGATGTGGTATTACGCTGTAGCTTCAATCTGCATTTTCCTAATGGCTAATGATGCTGCATATCATTTTATGTACTTATTGGTCATAAGTATACATTCTTTGGAGAAATATCTATGCATATATATTTCTCATATTTAACTTGTTATAATTTAATTATATCGTCCTTTGTGAGAAATATGTCTCTTTTCAGATATATTTTTAGTAAACTATTTCTCCTATTGTTTGAGATATATTCTGGTATTCTTTGGTGCACAAAGTTTTTGACTTTGATGAAATTTAATTAACAGATTTTTTTGTCACTTGTGCTTTGGTGTCATATGTAAAAAATGATTTTTTACCCAAGTTCACAAAGCTTTACCCTATTTTTTCTTCCAAAAGATTTATAGTGTTAGTGTTTGCATTTATATTTATGATTTATTTTCTTAAGTTGCTTTTGTTTTACTCATAATAATTTTACGTATTTATGGGGTACAGTGTGGTACTAGGTGGTGTTTTGAGACATATATGCATTGCTTAATAATTAAATAATTAAATCAGGGTAATTAGTATATTCAGTTCAAATATTTGTCTTTTTTGTGGTGAGAACATCAAAATTCTCTCTTCTAGCTATTTTGAGCTATGTAACAAATTACTGGGAACTATAGTCACCTTACTATGCAAAATAACACCAAAATTTAATCTGCCCATGTTGCTATAACTTTGGATCTGTTGACCACTGACTAACATCTCCCCAAGCCCCACCTCCCCCTACCTCCTCGGTCTCTGATAACACTCTCTCTACTTCTACGATATCAACTTTTTTAGATTCCAGGTAAGAATCATATCATACTCGGTTTATTCCACTTAACATAATATCCCCTTGGTTGATTTATGCTGTCACAAATAGCAGGATTTCTTTTTTTTTTTTATGCCTGAATATATTTCAAATATTTTAATCCTTTCAAAATTAAAAAAGCTTGAAACATTACATTAGCAATAGTAATCAATAGACCATAATACTGTTATAAAAACAGGCACATAGTGGGACAACCATAATAATATAGACCATTCTACTCATAACATTAAAAAAATTGTTACCAGAAGTCACTTGTCTATAGTAATTTTTTTTTAATTTTGATTTAATCTTTAAGATGTGGAGTACAATTCAGGATTAGGCATACAAGTGGTAATCATACAGGTAAATTTTGAGCCTCCTTTTGGTCCCCACTTCTCCTGGTTTGAAATCAGGTAGCTTATTGATGTTGTGTCCCCTTCCACTCCTGCTACTGTTAATTTCTTTCTTACAGAATGAAGATAAAGTGTTCAGGGTCTGCGTATGGGTGAGAACATGTGGTACTCTGTCCTTTGTTTCTATGATAGATCACTGAGTATTATACTCTAAATCCATCCAAGTTGCTGACAAGTCCATATGTTTGTCCTTCTTTTTGACTGCATAATACTTCATCGTGTATATGTAGCACATTTTTTAATCTAGTACATTTTCAGTGGGCAGCACAGTTGGTTCCATATTTTTGCTATTGTGAATAGTGCTGCAATAAACATGTGTGTGCAAATATTTTTTTGTAGAATGATTTGCACTCCTCTGGATATATTCTCAGTAGGGGGATTGCTGGGTCATATGGATGATCATTTTTTAGTTCTTTTAGAAATAGCCACACTGTTGGGCAATCCCCTTGGGTCCCCTCTCACTGTGGGAACTTTACTATCCTCTCAATAAATCCTGCTTTCTAAAATAAATAAGTAAATAAATAAATAGAAATAGCCACACTGTTTTCCATCGGGCTAAACTAGTTTACATTCCCACGAGCAGTGTAGAACTGTTCCCTTTTCTCCACATCCTCACTAGCATCTGTTGTTGTTTCATTAATGAGTGCCATTCTTACTGGGGTTAGATGGTATCTCAATGTGGTTTTGATTTGCACTTAGCTGATGATTAGTGATGTTGAGAACTTTTTCATGAGTCTGTTGGCTGCCCATATATCGTCTTTTGAGAAATATCTATTCAAGGCTTTTGCCCACTTTTTAATGCAACTGTTTGGTTTTTGTTTGTTTGTTTGTTTTCCTTTTGGCATATTTAAATTCTTTGTAGATCCTGGTTGTTAGGTCTTTGTCAGATATACAGTTAACAAATGTTTTTCCCAGTCTTTGAGCTGTCTTCCCACTCTCTTGATGGTTCCTTTTACTATTCAAAATTTTCGGTATGATGAGGTCCCACTTGTCTATCTTACTTCTTATGGCATAGGCTTTTGGGGATTTGATTAGGAATTGGTAGCCTACTCTGTTTTTCATGAGTGTCTCCTGAGCTTTCTTCTAAGGGTCTTATAGTTTGAGGTTTTACATTTTACATCTTTCATCTACTTGGCGTTGATTTTTGTATATGGCAATAGGTATGGTGATAGGTCCTGTTTCAATCCTCTTCATGCGATCAGCCAATTTTCCCAGAAGCATTTACCGAATAGGTCTTCCTATACCCAGTGGTTGTTGGTGGAGGCTTTGTCAAATATGAGTTGGTTGAGAAACTGAGGTTTTGCTTCTGGAATCTCTATCCTGTTGCATGGACTATATGTCTGTACTTGTACCAATACCAGGCAGTTTTGATTATTGTAGCCTTACAGTAATGTTTAAAGTCTGGAAGTGTGATACCTCCTGCTCTGTTCCTTTTGCTGAGGATTGTTTTGGCTATTTGTGGTCATTTTTGTTTCCGTATGAATTTGTTTTTGTTGTTTTCAGGTCTCCAAAGAATGGTGTTGCCAATTTAATGGATATTGCATTGAATCTATAGATTACCTTGGGTAGGATGGCTATCTTAACAATGTCAATTCTTCCTATCTATGAGTATGAAATATTTTTCCATTTGTTTGTTTCTTCTTGGATTTTTTGAGTAGTGTTGTGTAGTTTTCATTGTAAAGGTCTTTCACTTCTCTGGTTAGGAAGATGCTGAGGTATTTAATTTCTTTGGTTGCTATTTAGACTGGGGTTGTGATTTTTATTTGGTTCTCTGCCTATTTGTTATTGGTATATAAAAATGTGTCTGTCTTTTGTACACTTATTTTGAACCCTGAGACTTTGCCAAAGTCCTTTATCAGTGCAAGGAGGCTTTTGACAGATTCTCTTGAAATCCGCAGAAAGGGAAAACATAACTTCCTCTTTTTCTATTTGGATACTCCTGATTTTCTTCTCTTGTCTAATTTCTCTAGCTAGGACTTCCAACACAATGGTGAAGAGGAAGGATGAGAGTGGGCAGCTCTGTCTTGTCTGATTTTCAGGGAAAATTATTCCAGGTTCTGTCCACATAGCAACATCCTGGCTTTGGGTTGATCATTGAAGGCACCTACTATTTTGAGGAATGTTCCTTCTATACTTAGGTGTTCGAGGGTTTTTATCAAGAAGCGATGCTGGATTTTATCAAAAGCTTTTTCTGCATTTAATGATATAATCATATGGTTCTTGTTTTTGCATCTGCTGATGTATTTAATTACAATTATAGTCTTGCAGATGTTGAAACAGGCCTGCATCCTGGGGATGACACCTACTTGGTCATGGTGGATGATTTTTGAGATATATTGTTGGATTCAATTTGCTAGAATCTTGTTGAGAATTTTTGCATCTATATTCATCAGGGATAGTGGTCTGTATTTCGTTATTTTTTGTTTGTTGGATTTTTACCTAGCATTGGTATCAGTGTGAAGTTAGGTTCATAAAATGATTTGAGGAGAATTCCATGATTCTCAATTACCTGGAATATTTTATATAGGATTGGTATAAGATCCCTCTTGTATGTTATATAGAATTTCACTGAAAGCTGTCCAGTTCAGGGACTTTTTTTTGTATGCAGTTTTCTTATGATGAAGCCAAGTTCCTGGGTTTTTATTGATCAATTTAGTGTCTCAATGTCTTCTTATTTCAAACTTGGAAGTTGTGTGATGTTGTGAAAGGGGGGAAAAAACATGTAAAATGTGAAAAATTAGGCTAAGCATGAACTCAGCCTTTGCACAGTTAAGCATGTACTCAGCCTTTGCACAGTTAAAAGTCCCCTTCCTGGAGACTGGCAACAGCATCTGCTGGCTAGTTTAAACTGTTTAACAGCTTTTTTTTTTTTTTTGCTTCTGTGAACCTTGCTAGCATTGCTTGAAAAGTACCTACGCCTCAAGGATGTTGCGGTTTGGCCCACTTGGAAACTCCCAATGTGGTTTTGCCCCATTAGAGCAAGCCCCTACAGCAAATGGGGGCCCTTGCTGTGGGAATGCATGTCCAGAAGGCAAGTGGCCGCTGGTCAGCTCTTGGCTAATAAACCTGTCCTTTTTATAACTTGTACTTTTGGTGTCAGTGTCTGTGAATTAAGCGCTCAGTCCCTATTTCAATGTCAGAAAGTCCTCCATTTCATTTAGGTTATCAAGTTTTTTTCACACAGGTATGCATAGTAATCTCTTAATCTTTTGTATTTCTTCAAGGTCAGTTGTGATTTGATCTTTTGCATTTTTGATTTTGTATATTTGGGCTTTTTCTTGGTCATTTTGTCTAGGGAAACATCAATCTTGTTTATCCTTACAAAGAACCAGCTTTTTGTTTGTTTGATTTTTTTCTATGATATTTTTGTTTTCTATGTCCTATATTTGGGCTTTTACTTTTGTCATGTGGATTCTTCTCCTAAACTTAGATTTTTGGTGGTCTTGTGTTTCCAGCTCCCTTAGGTGATTTGTTAGGCTGTTAACTTGTAATGTTTCCATTCTCTTGATGTGTGTTTGTAGAGATATAAATTCCTCACTTAGAATTGTTTTCTTGACATCCCAGATGTTTGGTAAGATATTTCTTCATTTTAACTTTTTTCCAGGAATCTTTCATTTTCTATTTTGATTTATATGTTGTTACAGGAGTCATTCAGAATCATGCTGCTTAGTGTTCATGTCTTTGTGGGTTTTGGAGAAATTTTGTTGGTGTTGATATTTATCTTTATTTAACTGTGGTCTGAGAATGTGCATGGCAGTATTTCAATATTATGACATGTATTTATGCCTAACTTATTGCTGAGGATGTGATTGATCTTGGAGTATGTTTCATGTGGTGATAAGTAGAATATATATTCTGTGGTTGTTGAGCGAAGTGTATCTATTAAGTCCATTTGATCATGTGTCAAGTAGAAGTTTCAGATCTGCTGCTATTCTGATTGTTTTTTCCCCGTAGGTAGTCTGGCCTTCTCTTGCTGCCTTTAGGATTTCTTCATTTGTACCTACTTTGTGTAGGTAAATTACTATGTGTCTAGGGGATGGTCTTCTCATTTGATGTCTTGCAGAGGTTACTTTTAGCTCTCATTTTTGGATGGTCACACTTCTGGTGAAATAGGGAAAGTTTTCTTCGATAACCTCCTGGAAAACTCGCTTCAAGATGTTTTCCATCTCCTTTTCTTCTTCTAGGATACCAATCAGGAGTAGGTTTGACCTCCTGATATGATCATATATGGCTTGGAGGCTTTTTTTCTTTCTGAGTTTTCTTTCTATGTTTTTTACAGATCAGGTTAACTCCATATTTTGGACTTCAAGTTCTGAGAGTCTTTCTTCTGCTTGATTAATTCTGCTTTCCATGCTTGTCATCTTGTTATTTATTTCCTGGATGAAGTTTTTATGGCCAAGATCTCTTTTACAAGTTCTTTTATTTTTTTAGTCTTATTCACTTATTTTGCATTCAGGGGCCTGTCATTGGTGACTTCCATTGTTTGTGCTCTGAGGTATGATTTTTTACGTGTTTTCTCTTTGATACACTAGAGTTTACCTGTGTTCTTCTGTTGATTTTTCCTCATTTCTGACAAATCTCTTTCTTTTCTCTTTAGTTTCATTATTCAGTGACAGTGGAAGAGACTTTCACTTCTGATGTTTGCTCAGCCCTCTATTCTACCCTGATCAGGGTTCTAGATCTCTGGATGTGTTCTATTTTGAAACAAGACTGAGGGTGGGAAGCTTTGCTCTTGTAGTTTTGAGAGTTGAATAAGGTGGAGGATGGGGAGCTCGGATTCAGAATCTTCTTGCAAATCACAATGTTCACTGACTGGGAGATGGGTTACCTGAGACCCATTTCTCACCACCCCTCTATATGATGCTGCAATGGGCACTTGTGTGTACCTCCTGAGTCCATGAAACAGTAGCAGCAATGAGGGGAACAAAAAAAAATTGTAGAAAGACATAGGATGGACACAAATTTTAAAAAATTTAAAAATTTAAAAACAAAAGCAGAAACCAAAACAAAAAGCAATTAAACACAGACCCCCCCACACACACACATACACACACACACCCAAACACTCAAACACACACACACACACAATAAAAGGAGTGGGAAAAAGGGAAAAAATGGAATGCAAATTGAACACTCACACATACATTCACACACACATTAAACTTAAAAAAAAAAGAACAAAAAAATAAACACCACTCTGAAAGATGAACAGATGAACACTCAATCATTCACATACACACATGAGCAGAAAACAAAAAATGAAATATAAAAGAAAAAAGTTTGGTGGGATGCACATCGAACACTCACATACATATCGAGTCATAAAGAAAAAATAAAATCAAAAAACGAAAAACAAAATCAACTTGGCCCTCTTGTGTCAGGCTTTGTAATTACTCCTCTCAGCTGCTCACAGGTTAGCCCTTCTGCTCTCTACTGTAGAGCACTGTCCACATTCACAATCTCTCCGGTGCCCAGTCCAGGGAAGGAGAAAGAATGGTGTGTGCAGGTGGGTGTCAGTTCTCCACTCCACTTCCACTCTCATATGATCAAGAGGATCCCCTCTGGTGAGGAGGTGAGGGATTGTCTCTTCCCCAGGTACTGGTGGGGTGGGGGAGGTGCCATGATAGGTCCTCCTATTATGGCTGACATTCAGGCTCCACCTGGGTTTGTCCCTCTCAGTTGTGCTCCAGCCACGTATGTCTGCTGTTCAGAAGATTGCTGGGAAGAAGGGGTTGGGTCAGCCCCAAACTCATGACTGATCTCTTTGGGGGTCTTCCACATACTTTTCTGGTCACACCCTTGTCTCACAGCTGAATCAAGGTAGGGGTTGTGGTGCCTGAGACTCAGCACTTGTTCTATTCCTCCAAAGTTTGGGTTTTCAGGATATTTCCTCTGGGTCCTGATAAACCCCTGAGTAGTTGACTTTCCTGTCACAGAGATCAGGTCTGTCACTCTGTGGTGAACAAGCGGGAGCACTCCCCCGACCAATTTTCAAGATGGTGGCAGAGTGCCTGCTTCTTGTTCTCCAGTGAGGCTCTGGCTCTGGCTCTCTTGTTGTGCTCCCTCTCTGGCTCGTGCTGTCAGTGCCTGACCAGGTGCTGCAGTGGTGAGGCAGAGCTTAAGCCAGCAGTCACTCCCTGCAGCTTCTTCCTGGGAAGGACTTTGCTGATTATTTTTAAATGGCACTCAGTTTCTGCACCCTGGGAAATGCTAGGGTCTAAGTAGAGCAGCCGTATCATCAACTGTTTCACCAGGAGAGCCCTTGCCACTTGCTCTGGAGTCCCAACTCTGTCAGCCACTCCCACACCCACTTAACCACAGACACGTATGCAAAATTGTCCTTACATGCACTCACTCACACTAGGGCTTGTATAGTCTGACTGGATCCATGATCATCTTACTCCAGGAATCCATAGTAATTTCAGATGAATCATTTTGAAGATTTCTTAATTAAAGCTCTGTCTCACTGCTTAGAAACAATGTTTAATATTTTTAGCTTCACTCTGGATTCTGGGTTCTTCCTTTTGCCTTCTCTATCTCAAAAAAAAAAAAAATCCAATATGTGAAACTAAATCTGCCCTGACAATAACAAATCTGGGTTCTAAAAGCCTTTTCTAATTTTTACTTTCTTTGTCCATTTTTGTCCTAGATGATGGTGTTTTGTAAATAAAATTCTTTTAAAAACGTATTGTGCAGTTTCTATGAATCCTATTCTCTCAATTAGACAAAATCCACATTCACATATTTCTTCAAAATATGCCTTTTAGGTTTTGAGTTTTTCTATAAAATTATTAAGAAGCAACATCCTTAAGATTATTAGAAATTATATTTTTTGACAGAAAATATTTGTAAGACATGCTATTAAGATTCTTAGGTGGTTCTAGCTACTTGGAAGGCTGAGGCAGAAAAATCCCCTGAGTCCAGTAGGTCGAGGTGACTGTGAGTGTGCTACTGCCCTCCAGCCTGGGCGACAGAGTAAGATGAGACACCAACTAAAAAAAAAAAATCCTTAGGTGGAGTCATGTCTGTTTGTGCCACCTGCTTATATCTTTCTGATATAACAAAAAGTTATATAGTCACACCTTTGTCACATACCATATTTAAACCATTTTCCTTGACAGTACTCTGGATTCTTTCTCTGTCCAAATATTATTTATCAATTTTAACATCAATAATAAGATAATCAGAATAAGAAATAGTTTTATAACTATGAAGACTCAGAACTTTATTGGAATAGGAAATAGTTTTATATCTATGAAGATTCAGGCAACTTTATATTTAGCAGTTATCTCACTAGCTTATATCTCGTCTCTCATATTTTGTTGTAGACAAAATGAAGAAGACAATTCACACCTTCATTCCCTGCCCTGGAATCTCCTTAGCTAGATCACCAGGTTAATATGTACTTTTTCTATTTTCCATGTGACTGCAGGTAACGGTGTTGCTAAACTACTTGTCACAATAGGACAAGAACCGATTTCCTACAGCTTGTAGTACCTTTGCCCTCATTTTCCTTTAAGTTTTATATTGACAGCTTCCTCAAAGGACCCCCGAGGGCTTTTGCTAGTAGTTTCTTTAAGGCCCTTCCAATTTTTCTCTGGTATCTGGTTCTCATGTCCCTTCTGCATGTTTAAGTTTTTATTATGGTATTATTTATCTATTGGGTACCAAATATTTTCCAATTATTATTGCTTTATAACATATCAACACAAAATTTAGTGACAAAACAAACATATTAATTATCTGTCATGATTCTGAGAATTGATTGGGTTAGCTATGTGGTGCCTGCCAACATTCTCTCAGTCACTTTCAGGGATACCATGGCTGTGACTTGAATCTTCAGAAGTGTCCCTCAATTACACATTAATTGCTTAAACTGAGAAACTCAAAACATTGAGAACAGGAATAGCTAACTGGAAGTTATAAGCACTCTTTCTTTCCTGTCTATATTTGGTATTGTTATATAGTCTCTTCAGAGCCAGGCAGAAATTGCATAAATGTTTACAACTTAATACCAAAAGGCATAAAATGTCATTTCCATTGCATTCTATTTGTGGAAGCAGTCACAAGGCCTACCTAAGTTCAACATGAGGAGAAATAGTTGCAATCTCTTGATGAGAATGTGGCAAAATTCTTGAAGCGCATGGAGAATTAAAAATATTGCTGGGATATTTTCAGTAAGACAATATATCATACATCCAATCTGCTTCTGATGTATACACTGTTATCTAGGTTTCACCTGAAAACTTTCTCCATACTTCATTCCCCTTCCTTCTAAAGACCACCAGTCAGAAGTGTCTTTAGTAAAGAAGGATCTGTTATTAACGAACTCTCTCAGTTTTCTTTATCTAAAAATATTTTTGTAATTGTTATACTTCTTTGAATATGTGGTAGACATAAAATTATAGAATGACATTTATTTTTTTCCTCAGGATCTTGAATGTATTACTCTATTATATATTGACCCATGAAAAGTTAACTAAACTGCATGCTCATTTTTTTTTTTTTTTGGTCTTTATTTATTTATTTTTTAGGAAGGAAAAGGAGAGCATAAAGAAGACATGAATTTTAGACCCAGCCCACTTGAGAGCAAACCTGAGTTGATGAGTCTTCAAGTAGCCTTCTCCTCCTTCCATTTTTCTATGTCCTTTCGTTCTTCACCTTCTCCTTCTTCTCCATTAAAAGCATGAAGGGTGTCACTCTGTTACGTTTCTTTGCTTGACATGGTTGCCTTTTATTTGATAACAATCTTTTTAGTCTCAGATTTTGTATCTTCTCACCCAAATGCACAGCCTTTCTCACTTGCACTGTAAGTACTGGGAATTCAGTGGCCCGTCCATGGTAAGTGCCCATCACTGGATTAAAGAATCTTTTTAAAATATTCCAGTTCTAGGACTAACAGAGACCTAAAAATCAAAGACTAGATCTAGTTCTACCTTGCACCCTTGAATTAAAAACATTTTGTGACGTTTCCCTTCCTTAAAATCTCCACTTAGACATGCAGTTAGAAAGCAGTGTTGCCTATTATATACACATTTTGGGGGATATCGAATTGGAAGTGGTTTATCTGAACATATATTTGTTACAGGGTTAGCAGCACTGTTTTTGTTATTTGAGCTTTGTGTCTTTGGTAATTCATTTTTGTTCTAAATTTAATGAGGGCTCACTCTAAAAATGTTAACAAATATATTATATTTACATATCAATATATATTTATATATATATATATTGTATATATACAAACAAGATTATGGATGTTTGATTTTTTTTTTTTTTTTTTTTTTTTTTTTTTTGTGAGTTGGAGTCTCACTCTGTCGCCCAGACTGGAGTGCAGTGGCGGCTCCCGGCCACCGCAGCCTGGAGCGGCTGGGCTCCGGTGATCTTTCCGCCTCAACCTTCCGAGCAGCCGGAACTACAGGTGCGTGCTACCACGCCCGGCTAATTTTTTTAAGATGAGGTCTCGCCAAGTTGTCCAGGCAGGTCTCGAATCTGCGGGCTCAGGCAATCCACTCACCTCGGCCTCCCAAAGCGCGGGATTACAGGCTGAGCCACCGAGCCCGGCTCAGCCTGCTCTTTGTGCTGACTTTTTTGCTTCACGTAGCATCATCACTGCTGGTTGAATCAGAGTAGTATGCCTTCATTCATTCTGCATCTTGTTTGTTTGTTTGCTTGAAGGCTAAGCTATTTGTTTTTATAATGCTCTTCTCTCTATCCAGATTTATGGGTATCCCCGAGAGCACGAAAAATGAAGTAAATGAGAGCTCATCTGTTCAAACAAATTTGGCTCACCTCCACCCCCTTAAGTACTATAATTCCACTCAGGAAGTATTTCCATTCATTCCTACTCCTCATCGAGACATTTTTCCAGATGGCTCATCTTTTCTCAGCTTTTCCTTAGAGATTTAATTGGATATATGTTCTGGGGATAAACTCCGTGCAATTGCCTCACCTAAACACCGGCAGAAATAACTGCCACCTTGAATTTCATCTGATAAAACATGATATATTACATCTAGTCTTTCCCTACAAATTTGCCATGGTTTCTGTTACAAGAGTATTGCTGTTTCAGAGTTCCAATTATTCATATTATTAACACTTTAGTTAGTTTTAAGAGGGCAAATTCTCAATATCTTTCTGGTTCTGGATTCTCTTCAGGGAAGTATACTCAACATGATTTTAAAATTGCACTAGTTTTTTGTTTTCATTTAATCACTTTGGCTCCTCATAATCATAATGACTATTGAGTCTGCTTCTGCTTTCTTATTTCCCTCTTCAATAGCAGTTGATTTTTAATCTACATGATTTTAATCTATGTTTAACTTTTAAAATATTTGCATTTTAAAATTACTTATTTTTTCTTTAGATCAACTGACCTTTCTTTTCCTTTCTTTTTTCTTTTCTTTTTCTTCTTTCTTTTTTTCCTTCTTGACTTCTCCTTTTTTTCGCATTTAGTTATCTGTTGGACTCATTTTCTCTGTTTGAAAACTCAAACTTTTTAATAATAAATTATTTGAATTCATGAACAAACAAGATTCCTGGAAAGAGAACTACACATTCAAATTTTAAATCATCTCTCTAGATTTTATTTTATAATTTTAATCAAGTTTATTTTTAATAAAATAAAATTAATCATATTCTATAAAATAAAGACAATTTGTTCTCTTTATTTATTCCCTGACATAGTCTATCCCTTCTGTGTTATTAAAATCATAATCAAAGTCCTAAAAATAAACGTTAAGCATGGTTTAGGTCATTTTATTCACTCTTCCTGCATTTGCACCTTGGTCAAAAAATACAGAAACTTACATCCTCTTGAAAGCACTGAGAAGAATGCTTCTATCTTTACACTTTGCTCTCCTACTTATATTTATCTTATTGCTAAATTTATGGAAAAAATAGTGATGCAGACTTCCCTGGGATCTATCTCTCGATATAATTCTGTGTGTCAGCCTTAAATCATTCTCCAGTGGTCCCTGAAGTAAGTCCACCGAGGATTTCTCATAGAAGAGCCAATAATTCCTTCTTTTCTGTCTATGAATTGGTATATAATTTCAATTCAGTGGAGAAGCTGTCAAAAGTCAATTTTGCTGCTGAGTCATGTCATCTTCTGCAGTTCAATTATAGAAGCAAACATTTTTATCCTTATGACCGTCCTCTGTTTCTGAATTTGGCATTCCTCAAAACTCTCACAGATTTCTTCTAGGAATTGACACAGTCCTTCATATATGCTTATCATTAAGTGTCTACAAATTACTTTCAAAGTATATTTATGGAATTTTATAATAAATAAATGCAGTAGGTAGTCATGCTCTCATACAGCTCTAAAGAGAAGAGAACTGAGATTTGAGATGAAATAACCCCCCAAAGTTTATGTAGATGGTAAAATTGAAGAGCTGAGACAAATCCCAAAGTCTGCCAATATAAATTACACTCCAGGAAAATAGCAAACCCTTAAAATGCAGTTAGGTAATTGAGCTGAAGAGGATGGTTCATTAAACCTGGGAATATGAACCTTCACAGTTGATTCTGCAGGTGGTACCTGTCAAGATGTTTGACACTTTCACCATTACGAAGTTCTCTTGCCTCTAGGGATCCCAGCGCTCTATGTCTCTCTAGACCAAGGACAATCATGCAAATGACCCACTTAAAGAAGTAAACTTTTGACCATCGTGTTCATTGGAAATGTGAAGAAGTTTAAGTAGAAAAGTGTGAGCTAATTACCACTTTAGCTGTCTGAGCAGCTAAGAGTCTTTCACAATGTTAATGAGGGTTTAACGTCACTCCTTTGTTATTTGTCTTGCTGGTCTGCATCAGAAGTTCTTTTTTTGTCACATTAGAGAGACTTGGAAATTTCGTGATGAAACACCTATCCTTTCTAGCAAAAGTGCCATCATGATTAGATTTCTGGTTGTGTAATTTTTGCTTTTATGGTACTCCATCCAGCTCAATAATCAGAAAAGTCATGATAGCATCTTTTTCTAGGTCCGGCATTGGAACAAAACCAATACAATGGTGAAAGTGAATTATGTCATATGTCACCGATATCAAAAGACTCAGCTATGTTCTTATCTTTTAATAAAGACAATTGGTATCAATTTATTTCAAAGGATATTTATAATTAATGAAGTAAAGATGAACAGGACTGTTCAGAGAGATGAAAGTTTATTATGATCAGTTAATTGGCCAAAGCTACATTTTTTTTTCACTTTGTTTAGGAACTTTTGTTTTTCATGGATGAGTACTTAGAAATATGTAGTTATGTGGCATGTAAATAGGGCAGAGTTGAATACGTGAAAGCTAACTGAAAACCCAATTCAGTTATAGGAAATTGGTGCTATGCAACTGTGGGAGTTGGCTAGGTGATCACTGTAAGGCTTTTATCTGATGCTGGAGCTTAAATTACACAGGGCAGGCAACTTGGAAGGAAAAATGAATGTAAACTCAAAGAGATTAGGGCCAGGCTGGAATCCGTGAGCATGAGCTGAAACTCTACAAGGCTGGACTGAAACACATATTATGTCTTCTTGCCTCTGTTCTTGACAGCAAGGGCATTCTGCAGACATTGGTGCCATTTGTCAAAGCTAAACATACACAACCGGGTGAGGATTTAGAGAAGTTCCAGAAGCATCAGGGAATGGTTATGCCCTTGAAGACTCAGTTGCTGCTTTATGCTCATGGAGACGAGTCAGCAAATCAGCAAGCAATCTGTGTGAGCTACAGAAATGACTGCTGTTTTTTTTAAATACCCTCCAAATCTCCCATGACTCTCCCCTGTGGTTCATGCTAAAAAGAAACATTTTTTAAAAAGGAAATCTAGGAGATGTAGTTCAACTTAATCAAGTTTATACATTAAAGACCCTCCAATATGATTTACAACCAGAAATGGGCAGCTTTTTCTCTGTGAAGCCACTAGTGTGGGGATTAAGACACTCTAGTCAGCATTTGAGTTAGGTTTTGACTTTGTTACTTCTGGAGTTACTTTCTGTCCACCATGAGAATGAAATTCTTCCAGAGGTAAGCTGCCATTACCTTGGTGTTTATGTGGGGACTGGGTGCCAGAGGGTTTTTCTCAGTGTTCTTTTTTTTCACCTATAATCCCCTGTAGTATCTCAAGCACCTACCACAAAGGACGTGCCTCTTTCCTAACCATAGACAGTTGTTGCTCTTTATTTGTTTAGAGCTTCATGTTGAAGGGGGGCAGTGTTTGTTGTTTTTGCTTGTTTGTTTGTTTTTGCTCTTATTCATCTTCAGGCATATGTAGGCCTTTGTGTGGGCCTTGAGGGTGGCGTTTTCTCAATGTTCCTTCCCTTCCATCATCACGACCAAATTCTGCTTTGAGGGCCACCCTTTCGGGTCCCCTCCCACTGTGGGAGCTTTTCTGTCCTCTCAGTAAATCCTGCAAAAGAAAAAAATTCTTCCTAGAATCTTGGACTGGGGCTGTGTGGTTTGGACAGAAGAAATTTTTCCTTCTCTCACATAATACCAGCAGACGTCTATTTTATATCATTGCAGGACCTTGGCTCTAACATTTTTTTCTGACCCTCTCTCAGGGTGCAAATAGTTTTGCTTTTGCTATTCTGAAGTGGCAATTTACATTTGCCTGGGCCTGGGCAACAGAACTTTATGCATGTCCCCACCTCTAGTCACAGAAAGTTTATGCTTAGTCTTTGGAAAATTCATTAACTATTTTTAAAAATCTTTTAAAAGAGAGTCTACCTTTTCTTTTGTATCTTTAAAATGGTTGCCGATTCTCTTGTCTTCCTATCTGTACTTCCTCATCATCATTCCCATCTTTCTAACCCAGTTGGTGCAGGTGGTGTCCAGTAGCAAGTTAAAGATAGCAGGATATTTATCCCAAGGATGCTCCAAGCACTGCTCCATGGCGGTAGTCTAGAAGTCTTTTACAAGCAGAAACTGTTCTTTGATAAGTATCAGAAGTAAGAGACATTTGAAGTGTGAGAAGAACATGGTAATCATAGCTGGTTGATAGTTGGAAGGAGTCATGGAAAAAAAAATCTGGGCCTCCTAAATATCTAAGAGAGGCCTTTGACAGGGATCTCAGTTCTATAATCACACAAAACTGGATTCTTCCCATGGTCAGAAGGAGCCTGGAAGCATATTCTTTCCCAGAGAGCTATATAAAACTCTTATTTCTCTAACACCTTGATTTCAGCTTCATGAGAATCTAAACAGAGAACATAGTTATGTCTACTCAGACCCCTGACCCATTGAACTGTGCCCTGATAAATGAGTCTTGTTTGAAGCCACTAGAATTGTAGTCATTTGTGTTGCAGTATCAGAAAACTAATCACACTAGGTCATATTGTAGACATCAGACTGTCAAACAGTTTTGTAAGGTGACTGCACCATTTAAAAAAATTCCTCACAAAAATATATAGACGTCCCAGTTGTTCTGCATCATCACCAAAGCTTGGTGATGGTGTGGAGTCTGTTTTCAAGTTGGGCACTGTTTTGTGACTGTTACTATTTTTTAGCTCATTTTTATATTGCTTACATTTTTTCTTACTACTGAGTTTTTGTAAGTACTTTATATATTGTCAGATGGGAGATAAAAATACTTTCTCACAAGATGTGGGAGAAAATATTCTCTTAGTATATCTTATGCATGACCAAGTTTAAATATTTAATAAACAAAAATTATATTTTATACACATAAATTGTGCTTTCTGTGTCATATATAAGAATATTCTGCTTAGCTTCACAAAACATGTTCTATATGTTCTTTAGGAAATTTTACAATTTTTGTTTTTCAATTCTTTCAAAATTGTGGTGAAATACACATAACATAAAAATCACCATTTAAATTTTTTATGTGTTTACTTCAGTGGCGAGAAGTCCACTTACATGTTCATGCAATCATCACCACCATCTCTCTCCAAAAATAGTTCATCATTTTGCAAAATTGAAACTCTCAACCCATTAAATAATAACTACCCATTTGCCCCTTCTTCATGTCCCTGGCAATCACAATTTTACTTTTTATCTATAAAAATTTGATTAATCTAGGTACCTTATATAAGTGGAATCATACAAAATATTTTTGTGACTGGTTTATTTTACTCAGAAAAGCATCCTCAAGATTTTTTCATGTTGCCAGGTATAGTGGGTCATGCCTGCTTAAGGTGGAAGGATTGCTTGAACCCAGAACTTCAAGACTAACCCGGGCAACATAGAATAGCCTGTTCTCTACAATAAATAACCAGAGAAGGAGAAGAAGAAGGATGTACAGAAGGAGGAGGAGGAGGAGGAAGAGAAGAAGAAAGAAGGAAGAAGGAAGAAGACGAATATGATTAGCCAGGCATGGTGATGAGCACCTGGAGTTCCTGCTACTTGAGAGGTTAAGGTAAACGTATCACTTGAGTCCGAGAGGTCGAGGCTGCAGCGAGCCCTAAACATTCCACTGCTGGATGACAGAGTGAGACAGTGACAAAAAAAAAAAAAAAAAATCCTCCACGTTATAACATGTATCAGAATTTCCTTTTTTTAAATTTAAGGCTGAATAGTATTGCACTGCATGTATATAAGAAATTAATCTGTTGATGGACACTTTGCTTCTACCTTTATGGAATAATGCTTCTATTAACATGAGTTCAGAAACATCTTTTTGAGACCTAGATTTCAATTCTTTTGGGTATAAATGGCATGTATTTAGAAGGGAAATTGCTGGATTATATGGTAATTCTGCATTTGATTTTTTTAATGAACCACTATATTGTTTTTCACAGTGGTTACACAATTTGACATTCTCACCAACAGTTTACAAGTGTTCCAATTTCTCTACATTTTCACCAATACTTGTTATTTTCTGGTTGTTGTTTTGTTTTCTTGAATGTTTTGTGTAATTTTTTTGTTTTTTGTGTTTTTTTTGCAGTAGCAATCCTAATGAGTGGGAGATAGTATATGCTTCTATTTTTTACATTTAGGCTTATGATTGATTTTTTAACTAATTCCTATAGTGAGAGGAGTTTATTATTTTGCATATGTATATCTACTAGCCCAAACACCGTTTGTTTTAAAATATATATTTTCTCCGTTGAATCGTCTCTCAACACTTGTCAAAATCACATAGTTATTTTTGTGTTAGTCTATTTCTGAACTTTTCTTCTTTTCCTTTGATCAATATATCAATCAATTCACCCATTCCCCATAGTCTTGATTCCTGTAGCTTTATAGTAAGCTTTGAGATCAAGCAGTGCAAATCTTTCAACATTGTTTTCCTTTAAAAGATATGTTTACTATTGTAGTTTCTTTACTTTTTGGTGTAATTTTATAATCAGGATGTTGATACATATCAAAAGTTTAAATTAAATTTTGATTGAGGTTACAGTTAATTTTTAGATCAGTTTGGAGAGCATTAATGTTTTAATATTGATATCTTCACATGGGCATGCTATACCTTTTTTTTTTTTTTTTTTGAATTGGAGTCTCACTGTCTCCCAGACTGGAATGCAGTGGCCGCTCCCGGCCACCGCAGCCTCAACCTACTGGGCTCCGGAGATCCTTCCCCTCAGCTTTCCGAGTAGCCAGAATTACAGGCATGCGCTACCACGCCCGGTTAATTTTTTGATTTTGTTATAGAGATGAGGTCTCGCCTGCCCAGGCGGGTCTCGAACCCGCGGGCTACCGTGTTTAAGCCTTATTTCATTTCATCAGATGCCTACCACTTTTGCCATAGATATCTTGTAAATATTCGGGTGCGGTAGCTCAAGCCTGTAATCCCAGGAGTTTGGGAGGCTGCAGCGAGAGGATTGCCTGAGCCCGCAGGTTCGAGACCAGCCTGGGCAACATGATGAGACCTTGTCACCACAATCAATCAAAAAATTAGCCAGGTGTCGTAGCACATGCCTGTAGTTCTGGCTACTTGGAAGGTTGAGGCAGAAGGATCGCCCGGACCCAGTAGGTCACTGATGGAGTGGCTATGAGCATACCATTGCACTCCAGCCTGGGTAAGAGAGTGAGACTCCAATTGAAAAGAAAAAAAAAGAAAAAGAAATCTTGTAAATATTTGTTAAGTTCATACCTAAGAATTTTTTGTACTGTTTTAAAAGGTGCTATTATATATTTCTATCAATTTCCAGTTGGTATAAAATTGAAATACTAACAATAAGCAAGTGTACAGAAATAAAACTGATTTTAGTATATTGATCTTTTATCTTGTGGACTTGCTCAACAGTTATTAGTTTTTACAGTTTTTTTGTAGATTCATTTGGATTTTTTTTAACTTTTTTAATTTTAAAGTTGTGGGGTACAGTTAAGGGTTAGGTATACAAATATTCGTTGTGCAGGTACCCTTGTTGATGAGGTGTGCCCTCCTTTTCCCAGGCAGATATTGACTATTGTTACATTTGGATTTTCTATGTAGATAAACATGACATCTACAAAAAGTTTTTTTTCTCATCTGTATGCCTTTTATTTCTATTTCTCATAACCTTAGATAATTCTTCAAATAAAAATTTGAAAGAAATAATGAGAAAAGAACATGTTTCTGGAGAATATTTTACTTCTTTATTGTTCATTTGGAGGTCGTGGTACTTTCCCTAAGGATAATTTAAATGGCACTATTTCCATGTTATTTTTTTCCAAATAATTCTTTCCAAATTATTTGATCCAATGGATATGAGAAGGTGTACTTTTAAAATGCTTAAGAAATGAAGGTATAGAAGGTAGATAAATGGTGAAAGACTGGAAAAACAATCAAGTAAAGAAACAAACCTGGCACCATCAATCTCAAATTGCACTGAAATGTTGATATTTTCCTCATATAATGTACACTAAATGGTATATAAGGTTGGACAGTCTAAAAGTTACTCTTGTGGGTTTGTTTTATTCGAGAGTGAATGTTCTGTCTTAGGTGTTATAAAACAAAATCACACTTTGGTGGATTGTTATTCTGTTTCTCTGTAAAAGTAGATATTTCTATTGTTAATTATGGTATCTAGGAAGAGATCAGAGGCCAAGATTTTAGAAGAAGGAAAAGTGGCCTTAAAAGGCAGGCAGGAAGACACTCTTCCATAAAGCATTGTCACTAGAATCGCCAGTGGAGATGTGAAAAAGTTATGTTTTATAAGACAGCCTTGCTCTCAACACAATCTTTATGGGAGCGGGCTGAATAGGTGGGCTCTATTCAAAATTACAAAATTAATCTGTAATGCTATTTCATCACAACTTACTAGCTGATCTCAGCTGTTATTACGGGCACTAAAAAAAAAAAAAATGGTTAGTGACTATAGTTGAGACAAAGCAGTAAATAAGAAAACAGTTTGAGGGAAAATCCATGTCCAGAAAATTCAGGAGACAGATCTAGTTAAAAAAAAAAAAAAAAAAGATGCCTTTGGGAGGAGTGGACAACAGCCATTTGGAACAGAGAGATCCATAGCCTAGGCTAGTTTGTAGTAAATTGGAGCATCCTCTTGTTAATGCAAGATATACTTAACAATGACTGTGGGAATAAATAAGCAAACAGCAACGCAAGACTGCTCACAATAAGCATAAGGAAAGAATGGACAAACAATAATTTGGTTTATTAATGAAAGCAAGACATTAAATTGATAAGATAGGAATATCAGATTCATGTAATTATAAGTAGATACACTCTAGAGTAATTCATTTAACATTGCAATTCTTTGCCAAAATGAAGACAGCTAAAGCATGAACAAAAGATTCTTTAAAATGCACAGGATTATCTTCATACTTTTGTGAGAACTGAAACAAATACATTAACTGTTTAATTGTTATTAAAGGGAAAATGTAGCCGGGTTCGGTGGCTCAGTCTGTCATCCCGCGCCTTTGGGAGGCTGAGGTGAGTGGATTGCCTGAGCCCGCGGGTTCGAGACCCGCCTGGGCAGCAGGACCTCATCTCTACAATAAATCAAAAAATCAGCTGGGCGTGGCAGTGCATGCCTGTAATTCCGGCTACTTGGAAGGCTGAGGCGGAAGGATCACCGGAGCCCAGCAGGTCGAGGCTGCGGTGGCCGGGAGCGGCCACTGCACTCCAGTCTGGGCGACAGAGTGAGACTCCAACTCAAAAAAAAAATAAAAATAAATAAAAATAAAGGGAAAATGTTTCGAATTCAAAAGGGACCGCCTTAGACTGTGTCCGGACCAATTTGTGTTCCTATGTTATTTCTTTTTGATACAGTGGTCTAGATGAACTGCCCAGAGAGCTTTGCATTTTATCCTAAAAATGAACAGGGCAGCCTGCTGTCTGCTGGGGACTTGCCTGAAACAGTTTGAATGCACAACTTAAATAAAGTGCTTAAATAATTGTCCAAAAATCTGTGGGGAGGAAGGCTAGCACTCCGACATCATGGTTCCAAGTGTGTTTGAATATCGATGTATTTTTGATCTATTTGGACTGTATATATCCCAAATTAAGATTATTAAATGTTTACTGACAGTTTAAAAAAAAAGAAAAAGAAAAGTCTATGGAATATCACACCCTGAGTTGTGATTGCCAGTTGTACTCAGTCTGTCTGAAACAGAGAAGATACTCTTAGGCTGATCTCACAGCAGCTGCAGTTATGTTTGGATACATGATTTTAAACATCTCTTGCCACCACCAGCATGTATTCAATAGAATAGCTGTTAGGGCAGCTCCTCCTTATTTTCTCATTCATCAAATATTTACTGAGTGCCCATGATGGCATGCTGATCACTTGGAATATAGAAGTGCATATCTTCATTTGTCAAGAACTTCTGTCCAGTTTTCACAGACAGGAACAGACAGTTACCATTGGTCCATCAGCAAAACTGTTCGGCCACTGGCAATGGCGGTGTACTGTGTGATCCTGCCAAGATGCCATCATTACCTATTCTTATCACAGAAGAGGCTTTGCTGCATTTATAATAAGGAGAATTGGATGGAAGCCTCATTTCAGACCAAAAGAATATGATGTTGATAAATGAAGATGCTATTTTTTTTCACATTAAATAATACTCATAAGTGTTTAACAGGTGCAACTGGGGTAAAAGGAGACTAAAGGCTTCTTTGAGACACAGCATGGGCATTAAAGAGAATTTATAGAGTAGTGATGGGAAGTAAAGGTCTAGCTGACTCCGTCCATCTCTCTAACATCCAGGGCATCCATCTGTAGAAAGCCTACAAAGGTACCTTCTCCTACTTTCTTCTTCCCAATAAATTGCTACAAGCCGTCACTACCAGGCATCAAACCCCATGTGCAGTACAAGACTTTTCTATATTTCCGTTAGAGTAACTGTGCTTCTTGTTTACTGAAGAGAGTCTTTTTTAGTTTGCAATCATCCTGAAACATTTAGGAAGATATATGACAACACAATTTCAACAGGGCTCTGTTCTGATTTTTGGTTTAACTGTAAATGTCTGCAGGGGCTATATTTTGAGCTATATAACATATTGTTTTGTCAGTGTTTGTTTATCCTAGCTTACTGATCTTAAAGGAACATTCCATGTATACTCTGTGTTTCTCTGATGTTTCTCAGCTAAATAGTTTTGTCTGTATACAAGAGGATTTCTAATATTCAAGGTTTTTTAAATACCTGTGGTCAAGTTTGCTACTTCATGTATATGTCATTTTCTTAGAAACACTCTTTTTGGTCACCAGATACAATAAAATAATATTCTCAAAATATTCTCAATCCTTAGCCTTTTTTGTATTTGTTCTTTATAGGACATGACATTTTGAATATCATTGGATTAATGACTCATTGTGTCTCTCTCCCACTAGAATATAAGCTCAGAAGGGCAGAGAATTGTACCTGCCTTGTTTACCATGTAACCTCCGTACATAAAATGAAAGCGATCAAATATTGAATGAGTAGCTGAAATATAAAACAATACCGATGCAGGGACAGCACATGCCCCATTTTGTAGATGAAAACGTTAAATCAGAAGACACTCCTGATTTGCTCTAAAGTACACACACAGCTGGTGAGCAGCACAATCTCTTCACCTCTGCTGACTTCTCTCTGGGTAACTCCAAAGCTTAAGGTTACATAGTACTTGTGGGCAGTTCATTCAAATGAGTTGATAAGATATGACCAGAGGAAAATACAGTACAACTTGGCATTTATTAAAACAAAACAAAACAAAACAAAAAAAACCCCACAACTGTTTGATATACAGAGAAAAAAGACTGAGTCATTAACTTTTAAAAAGAGACGAACACTCTTATGGCTAGCCATAACATGAGGGGTGTGGAAAAGAATCTATGCAATTTATTAAAGCTGCTCTCTTTAGGAAGTTCCACAGCTCAGAAAGCTATTAAACCAGATATTTCAGAGGTTTTCTTTTATGCTTCATCACTTGTTCATTAAACCTCACAGATTTCAGTTCATCTTTTATTTGCACGACACCTACTATAATAGGAATACATTTAGTTGACGTTATCCTTAATGAGCATCCAAGTGAGACAACATAAATTAGATACATTTTCCTACTTTTCATTGCCTTCTTTTGTCTCCACAGGTTTTCCCAGGTTTTGCTGCTTTAAAGTAATTATAACTTCCAATTAAAGTAACTCTAGATTTTAATATTAAATTTCCTGCAGTCTCAGAAATAATTAAACAATAAAAGAGGGATTTCACAAATATTTGAGATCCATTTAGAATCTCACGTCTATTTTTATGATTATGTAAGAATGTTATTTTTTTCTAGATGCCAAAAGTGCATAAATATTATAAAGTGAATGAAGTGCTGACATGAAATTTTGAATTTCTGGCTTTATCAGAATTCTCAAGAATTCAGTTAATTAAAAGCAGATATCTAACGTTTCCACATCTGCTATTTTAATGCAGCAAACTTGAGACAACATAAAGTAGAACATAAAAAAGTTCACCATCTAACAGCTATCTCCTCTGACCAAACTCCATAGCCATACAAATCTTTTCTTCTAAAGCTGTTCAAAACACAAAGCTAACACAAGATGCGCTTAAGTTCATTTCAATGACACCCAGATGTGGTTTTTACCCAGAGCCCTTTTGGTTTCATTTACTTTCTTAGACCCCTGAGAGGTGAGATAAATCACCAATAAGGCTGAAATGGTCTCCAATATATTCATTTTCATCCTTTCCTTTTAAACACTTAGAGAGGGTAGCAAATTGCTTAGTAGCAAATTGTTTCCCAATAATCCCCCTCGCACTACTTTTCAAAGAGTGGCACATGCTCTAGTTACAGTGTGTGCAGCTTCCAATTTTTCAGAATAGAATATTTCTTAAGGGAACAGGAGAGTTCTTGTTTTTATACATTGATTTCAGCCCAGCAGATCCCTGAAACAAATTTATGAAGTCAGTGAAATTCATCCAAAGTTGTTGTTTTTTTTTTTTAATTTTTTTTTTAGTGGAAATTGATCTATGTCCCTTCATCAGGTGGTGGGTATAGGTCAGATCTTTACTGGGAGAAAAGCTTGAGCTTCGACTACCGAGACTGCTGCAACTATAAAATGGATGTGCGAATTTGAGCAAGTTGCTTATTCTTTCTGTGTCTTTTCTCTCTTGTAAAATGGGAAGAACAATAGTGTTTACCACATTATTGCCATATCATTGATTAATAAATTTAAATTAGTTAATAAATATAAAGCATTTAGAATGATTTCTTGTTTTCTGTACCTTTATGTAAAGATTTCCTATTACTGTTACTAACTGTACACACACACACACACACACACACACACACACACACACACATTGTCTTTTGTTATCATTGGCTTGATTTGTGTTTGCTTTGCTCCTTTTTAAAATATTCCATTTCTTGCATTAATTTTGTACATAATTAATTTGATATGCTAATTTTGCAATAGTATTCACAATAGAGGTTTGATGTTTATGATTCTTCAATGGCTCTCATAATTGACAGATTTCTAATTTCTTCATCTAACATCCAGAGACCTCTACACAACTATTCCCAATTATTCCTGTCCCATGATATTAATTCACTTTCTAACCAAAATAAACTCCCTCTTCTCTGAGATTTCTTTCACATTATATTTTGATCTTCCATTTGTATTTTCTTATTTTTTCCCTCCTTTTAAGTGTCCAATTTAAATGTCACTTTAGTTATAAAGACTTCCCTAATCTCCCAGGAGAGCTGACTAATTTTTTTTTTATCTTAAAGGGATTTCCTCTTTTCTCCTTTTCTTTCTCTCTCTCTCTTTTCTTCTTCCTTCCTTCTTTCCTCCCGGTCTTTCTTTCTTCCTTCCTCTCTTAATATATGTTTTTCCATGCCTTTTTGAGGATTTATACACAATAAAATATATAAATCTTAAGTCTTCAGTTTGACGAATTGTGATAAGTGCATACACTCATATAACCCATACTTCTATAAATGTAGAAAACACTTCCATTACTCTAAAAAGAAAACTACCTTGAGACTCTTACAAGTCCTTAGGTAACCTCTGTTCCAATATCCATCAATCTAGCTTGCTTCAAGATATCATAAGACGATTTCCTTTGATGTTGTTGGTTATGAATTAAAGTACTACATGTACAATCTGATAATCTAGCGGTGATTCAGCACAATATTTACACATTTTATATAAGAAATTTACAAAAAGTTGAATTAGAAAAGAGGCAAAAGTTAGGGAAAATAGAACTTTAATTATTAGGGCTCTAGGTAAAATATCTATAGAAAAAAAGACTTGAGATATCTTAAAATTAAGTGTGACATTATATTTTAAGGTATTGACTATATTACACATTAATATAGAACCTCTTTAGTTGCTCCAAACTACTGATATATTATTGCTCCACACAGACCATATGAGAGTAGGATGTGAGGAAAGAGAAGGAGTGTCCAGCTCAGCAACTTGAACTTAGAAAGAGATGGGAGGTACAGGAGGCAAACACAAAACCATTGAGAAGAACACGTCAGAGCAAAGATTTAGAAAAATATAACTCCCCTTAATTTAAGAATTATTTGAAATTATCATCAATTTTCTACTATTCTATGTGGACTTTGAATGAATTTCAATAAATATCAAAGATATAGTCACCTCAACAATGTGGGAATTAGTAATATCTGGGCAACTAACAATTAATATTCCTAAAAACAAACAAACAGCTCACTAATTGACTTCTGTTTATCCTTATCCTGCAAACATAGACCATGGTTTTCTCTGATTTTCTATAATTCTATAATTATAATTTCTATAATTTTCTATAGAATTCTATAATTCTATAATTATAATTCTATAATCACTTTAGGTTACCCTTTTGTTTCCTGGTGTATTATTATTTACATTGTCCTATTCAATCTGACTTGGATAGCACAAAACCAGGTATAGTACAGTCACTCTATACATTTTGAGTTAAATTGTAATATAACTAGGTTTTGGAGACAATGGCTTCACCTAATGTCAAGATTTTAGGCAGGTAGGACAAATTAACATTTTAAGCAGGCATTTTTTTGTACCGCTCACCCATAGAAAAGAATGAAATCATGTATTTGAGGTAACAGGAATGAAACTGGAGGACAGTTTCCTTAGAGAAAGTCACATAGGTTCGAGAACAGCCCAGGCAACTTGGTGAGACCTCGTATCTACCATGAATCAAAAATTAGCCAGGTGTGGTGACACCCCCCTGTAGTTCCTGCTACTTGTAAGGCTGAGATGGAAGGATCTCTGGAGCCTACCAGGTCGACATTGGGGTGGCCGTGAATGTGCCACTGCACTCCAGCCTGGGCAAGGTACTGAGACTCTCACTCAAAAAAAAAAAGAAGAAGAAAAAAATGTCACAGAAACGGAAAGTCAAAAACTGCAAGTTCTTACTTATAATTGGAGCTGAAAATATGAGCACACATAGACACATACAGTGAAAAATAGAGATTGGATATGACAAAAGGTGGGAGGCTATTGAGGGAGAACTTACTACCTATTGAGCACAATGTACACTCTGTGTGAAGGGTACACAAGCCCAGACCTCACCACTGCACGATATTTCCATGTATGCATCACAACTGTACTTGTACTGTAAATCTGTAAAGATTTGAAAAACAAGCAAACAAACAAACAAATCAAACAAACATAAAAAGCAGGCATTTCTCATTTTACTTTTATTATACACATTTTGTGCTTAGGTATCAGAGCTTATTCTCTATTTCCCATATGCCTGCATTCACCCAGGAACCACGAAAGATTAACTCAAGACCTTGAGATAAGATATGTTGAACCCACAGAGAAATTTATCCCAGTATCTGTTCAACGTCTGCCTAAAGCACTCCAACAGAATTCCCATCAAATATCTTTCACCAGAAGATGGCGACCGGGCAACCCGGTGTTTGAAGCCCTCTACAAGGGAGATCTGCAGTGGGTCTCTGACTCTCGCCCCGGGAGGCTGGGGACCCCAGCACTGCAGCCTGCTCTTCAGACAGAGCTCGGCCATCACTATCGCTGGAACATCGCAACTGACTGGACAGTTTTACTGCATTGCACTGTCCCGTGGCTGCCGCAGCCCCTCCCCCCACCAGCGCTCCCGCTCGCCGCCGCGGCCGCCACCGCTGCGGCCTCTGGCACGGGTAGCTCATCACAACCCGGCCGGAGGAGATCCACACCAAACCGCTTCAGGGAAGATCTGCTGGGATCGCTGCCACCGCTCCTGCGTCCGAGACTGTCCTGTCCGCCTGGCATGGGGATCCGGTTGCCTGCTCGGAGGCAGGCAGCCATCTTGTTCCTGTCCGGCCCCACCCCCTCTGGGGCGAGCAGATGAGATAGCACCACCTGCTGGCGATTCAAGGTAACAACACCGAAACGGGAGAAACAACCTTGATAAAGACATAGACCAAACTTCTGAACCGAGGTTAATCTGAACTGTCCTTCACAGCAGATCAGGGGAACTGACCCTAACTGCAAACTAATTTACCAGCTTGAAAAGAAAACTAGAAATCAGACCTGAAAGGACATTGGACCTAAACGAAATGTCACAGAGTGTGCTTCATTGATTCTATTAGTTTAATGACTTAATTCTATTCCTACTCTATTGTTCCCTTTTTTCTCTTTTCCTTTTCCTTTTCTTCTCTTTTATTCTGTCTGTAAACCACGTCTTTGTATAGAGGAACAGCACACTAATAAGGTGGTTGGATAGCTGGTATGTTAGCATCACTATATGTTTTATTTTTGTTTGTATGAGAGTTGGTTCGACTGTAGCTGTGGTCTATTGTTTTTATCTGTTTCAGTATAGGCCTCTCTCTCTATTTGTTGGCACATTCGTTTGTTTCCCCCTTTACTCCTCTATCTCTCCACTCCCCTCTTCAACCCACTATCTGCTCCATTCTCTCCCCTCTGCTAACCACATTTTATTTCAGGGAGTAAACCTACAGCCCCACTGCACGGACAGATTCCAGGGCAGTGGGAAGTGGGTTCCACATTATCCACACGCCTGTCAGCGAATACCAGGACCTGCAGACAGATTTTGAATCACAGCTCTCCCCTTAAGTACATCTCAAAACTGCAAAAAGGACCACCTCCAACCTACAGTGCAACTTCAGAATTGAACAAAGTAAGAGGACATACATAAAGAATAGGAGATTGAACAAACCGAAGTAAAGCCAATCCCTTTACCTCCTGAATAACAGAATTAAAGAAGACGGTGACGTGGAGGG
>NW_007231546.1:121854-173020 GCF_000164805.1 Carlito syrichta | reverse complement strand
AATGAAACGTAATTGTACACCTAACCCTTAACTGTACCCCACAAAACTATAATAAAAATACTGATTAATTATTAAAAAATAAATAAATAAATAACTTCTAGATGTAATATTGTTGGAAACACAACTTTCTTATTCTTTTCTTGGTAGGTCATGGGGCTTTACAAAGGCTTAGACAAGAATTGTCAGAAAGAAACTTAGTAATTTTGTTTAAAAAGAATGTCCTAAGCTTATCTGACCATGAAATAATTTTTAGAGGAGTATCTATCACCTGGAGACACTTTAGGAATCACTTTACTTTACTATTTATATGAGTCTTACATTTCAGGTCACAAGTTTTTGTAGGAAATATAATTTTTAAGAAAACAACAATTGTACCATAAATCATTTATGTTAATAATTGTTCTCTGTCATATGCTTGAAGCCCTGAAAAACAAAATTACTTAAATAACTGCTCTTCTGAATCTGTGGGAACTTTGAATAAACTTTTACTGATATGAAAACTCCCCATATCCTCCTACCTTTTTCTAATAACATTGGTTTCTTATTGTTGACAAAAATATAAAGAACCCAGAGATAGATTTCTATTCACAGTACCAATAAAGAGGTTTCAGAAAGAAGTTAAATGCAGTCACTAAAATCAGACAGCAACTTCTCAGTGGGGTTGATGCAGAATTTCAACTTTAGAGCACTTACTGATATTAAGTGCAGATTCCGTGGTTAAATAACAATGTCTTTTGGTTCTTTCATTTGCAGCCAAGTTTATTTTTAAAACTTATATAGAGCATCCACATCTCCCATGTGATGAATCAAAGTAGACTCTAGCTTTGTCTTGCACGAGTGGCCAACCAATACATTTAGCTCTTTATTCCTAGAGGGAGTCTCCAGTCGCTATCTTTATTACAACACTTTATTGAAAATGTGTAATTTCAGTTCCAAGTTTCAAATTGTGTTTTATTAGTAAGAATTATTTGCTGTTCTCTAGAAAGTGATTGGAAGTCTGAGATAATTATAGAATCATAGAACTGTAAAGCGCATCCAGAGGTCACCAAGCTCACATTCTACTCTGAGAGCTCACATTACACCTGGGCTAAGCAAGCCCTATTTCTAGCTGCTTTTCCCTAGAGGAAATGATTATACGTTTTCTGAATATAGTTTAAACTCATATTTAAAATTTCTGATCAGTAAGTATGGCTCATTTTCATGTTGCGAAGAATAAATAGAAATTCTACAGTCTAATAGGAGACTGCTTGTCATCCCCTAATTTGTTTTTTCCACCAGTCCTTCTTAGGGCTTGAGAGTCAATAGTACTGATTTAGCTCTTAGAGTGTTTGGACTTTTCTTTCTTGAGTAAAAGTCACTCATCTGAAATTTCGTTTATTTCATTTACATACCACTCGAGCTTTCTGTTCTTACAGTTATCTCTAGTCTGCAAATAATATTACCTTTTTTCTGGTCACCCAAGCTTAAACTTTATATTTGATTCCTTCCTTTCCCTTATCCACATAATCAGTGATTGTCTTTCGATGTCTATCCCCCGATATGTCTTCTGTTTTCTATTATTTTCCTTTTCTATTGATGTTGCCACTTCCACAGTCCAGCTTCCTACTGCTTCCCACTTGCAAAACTTCTTAATTGGTGCTTACATCAGTTATAGATTGAATTCACCTTCATGAAACACAAAGCATTAGCCGTATATACACCAAGTTGAAAAGCAAACAAGGAGTTATTTTTCTATCACATCACAATAGCAATAGCAGTAGGCAGTGTGGGATAGTGTAGCAGTTGCACAGAATCATAAGGAACTCAAGATACTACTGGCTTTCCATGCTTATATCCTTAGGGTCTTAGGCAGTTTTATCACCTCAGCCTACTTCCACTTTTAAAGAGCAATTCTGAAAGACCTACCCTGAGAATTCAGCTTACATGACATTGGCCAAAGCTAAATACTGCCATCGCTTTCTTCAATGGAGGAAAGCAAATTGTCTCATTTTTTTTATTGTTTTATGTTTCCTTTTAAAACTGTTTCAGCACCATCCCCCGAGAAACCTAATGTGCTGTAAGGAAGGGTGGCGATCTGCTAGGTAGAGGATCAGCAGGATCTGCCACAGCATCTTTACCTTTGGATTTCCCAGGACAACATAAGCCTTATTGCCAGATTGATCTTCTCACAGCGCAACTCTGACCATGTCAAAGCTTGTCAAAATCTTTCAGTGCTTCTTCAAATAGCATCATGAATAAAGTCCAAGTTTCTTGGACTAACCAATTGAAAGGAATAACAATAAGACCCCAGACTATTTTTTCAGTACTCTACTCTGGGACACTTTTATTAAAATTAAACTGAATCAGTTGTTATAGTGGCCGTTTTCTCAAAGTGACATGTACCACACCTGCTCCATTCTTTCAAAATACCTGGAAAATTCCCTCAGCTGCCATCTTCACTTGAAACCCTCTCCATTCTTTGAGGTTCAACTCAAATTTCACCTCTTCTGAGTTCCTGATCATTCCTTTTCTACTTGCCTTTAAAGAACCTCTAATAATAGTAACACAAACAGATGAGTTAGATTTAACTCATTTTCGTGTTAAATTCTTTATGTACATTATTTCATTTAATACTAACATCATTCCCTGCAAGATAGGTTGGGTTTTGTTTTTTGTTTTTGTTTGTTTTTTTTTTGAGTTGGAGTCTCACTCTGTAACCCAGACTGGAGTGCAGTAGCCACTCCCGGCCACCACAGCCTCGACCTGCTGGGCTCCGGCGATCCTTCCGCCTCAGCCTTCCGAGTAGCTGGAACTACAGGTGGGCGCTACCGCACCCGGCTGATTTTTTATTTATTGTAGAGATGAGGTCTCGCCAAGTTGCCCAGGCAGGTCTGAAACCCGCGAGCTCAGGCAATCCACTCACCTCAGCCTCCCAAAGCGCGGGATTACAGGCTGAGCCACCAAGCCCAACTAAGATAGGTTTTATTATCCCCATTTCACAGAGAAGACAAAGACTCATTCTAGGAAAATTGTTCTCAAGTTCACACTGCTAAAAAATAATAGTAAGTAGTCAAATTCGGTGCCATGCAATGGCAAAACTTGGGTTCTTCCTAATGCATAAGACAATTCCTTGTACTAAAGCAACAAGTTCATGGTATGAAATTCTTTATGATTTGTCTTTTCTTTCAAGGAACACGTATGGATCTTTCAAAGAAAAAGTATCTGAATGTCCCCTTAAACAAATATTTAACAATGTGTTTGGGAGTTCTGCTTTGAGCACATGTTTCATCCTGTTAACTTTTGTTTAGTCATTTAGTCTACTTCTGTGGCTCTTTATTTTAGGCATTATGAATTTCTGTTTTCAGAAAATATTTTAAAGACCATTATTGGTCTTTAAAGTATTAAAGTTTTAATACCATAAAACTTTCTTCTACTTCTCAATTGAGAAAATTTTTAAACTTAATGAAAAGTAGAGCATAATATAATACATCCTATATGCTCAATGCCCACATTTAACCATTTTTTACATTTTGCAATGTGTTTCATGTATTGTTTTACTGAGGTAGACAACAGATATGTGACATTTTTTTCTCACATATTTAGTATGTGGTTTTAAAAAAATTCCAGTAAGGATACTCTAATCACAATACCATTATCACATAATACCAAAATTTATAAGAACTTATTAGTAACAACTAATACCTAGTCTACACTGAATTTCCAGTTTCTCAAAAATGCTTTTTTGATCAAACCAGGGTTCAAACAAGTACCACACATTTTGCTTCTCATTTACTTGTTACGTCTCTTAAGTTGCTTTTAATCTAAAGAATTCTTGTCTTTCCTTCCCTCTCATTTCTCCCACAGCATAATTCTGTTAAAGATGAGGCCAATTGTCCTTTAGAATAATGTTCTGCTTTCTGCATCCCTCTGATTGCTTCCTTTTTTAAACTGTATGTCCCATAAACTCTAACTTAGGTTTAAAATCTTGGTTCAGTTAGGTTGTACATCTGTGGCAAGAATGCATGAAGGCAAGGAGTGATGTTAGCAAACTAGCAGGATAGTAGGTCCCAGGCTTCATTTCCCACCCCACTACACATACACATGGAAAGTCCAGCTAGGAACTATCCACAGACATGAGCACCTTTGTGAAAACCCCAAGATTTGAGAATGAGAGTGAAACATCTGTGTGGATTACAGAACTGAATAAAAACCACATCAAAGGGGTAAGAACAACGATCCAACTTTAGCTGCAATTCTTCTTCCTCCCCTATGTTGGCACAGTGACATTCAGAGAAGACCATCAGGGCTCACAGTTTCTGCAGAGGGAAAAGATAACAAGAGGCAGACACCCAGCTTCCCTATCATTCAGAGACTCTTCCTAGGAAGTCCACTCCTATCTCAGCTTATGGTAAACACCAGAAGTAATGGCAGGGCTAGACTGCCTGTGGTCAGGTGGAAACAGAAGGCATCGGCATGTAAATCTTGGTGGTAGCTCTGTGTTCCTTCCATCAGTGGCATTCAATCAGAGACACTAGCCAATGGCGTAGCTTACCCACAAAGCTGAGCTGGTCACTCTCAGAAACACAGCTGGAAGTTCAACCTGACCTTAACCCCTAAACAGAGAACCTCCACACCCAGCCAAAAGCCTACCCAAAAGCTCCATCCAGGAAGAGAGATGTCCACCTATACACATATAGGCAGAGTACAGGGGCTAGACCTGCCTAATCCAAGAGAGCAAATAGTAACTCAGATCAGCCTCAGAGCCCACCCCAAGGCCCCATTCAGGCCAAAGAAGCATGCCACATCACATTTATGTGGAATAAAGAGCTTGGCCCTGCCTAACCTAGGAATCCTAGCAATAGTTCAGCTTTGCCTCAGAGCCTTTCCCAAGGCCCCATCCAGGCAGGGATACACCCATGATGGTGCATATCTGTGTAGCAAAGGGGTTGGACTTGCCCAACCCAGATATTCAAACAGCAGTTTAGCTCAGATGCTGAGGCCACCCCAAGGCACCCCAGGCAGGATGACAACCTAACACATGTGTTTCTGTGAAGCTTAGTTTCTGAACAGCAACCTTTACTTAACCTCAGATTCCAGTTGCCACCCTGCCCAAATGCAAAACTCAAACAGCAGTAACCTCCTGGCCTGGGAATACACCTGGCAACCCTACCCAGAGGGTATTGCAGTGCCTAGACAGTGGTCTCACTAAGCAAAACAGCTCAGCCAGCAGACCCACCTGACCTCAGAGCAAAGACAATAACCCAGCAAACTAGAAAACCCAACAGTAAGCTCTGCCTACCAGAGTTTTTACGATGAATGCATATGTAGTTTACAATGAATGCATTACGTAGTTTAGAATCACAGTCTAAACTAAGTAATGAAGGTCTATTCCTGCCAAAGAACACTCGTAAAGACCAGAAGAGGTGACTGTCTTCTCAAATGCACAGACACCAAAGTCGCACCCAGGTTATAAAGAATAAAGGAATCAAGACATAGCCAACAATAATAACAACAATAATAAAGTTTTAATAGTGGATCTTAAAGAAATAGAGATGTATGAAATGACAGACAAAAAATTTAGAATAATCCTCCTAAAGTTCAGTGAACTACAAAAGTATATGACTAGAAAATTAAATGAAATTGGAAAACCATACATGAACAAAATAGAAAGATACATAAATTAATGGAAACAATTTAAAAAATTAGAAGACCTAGAGATGAAGAATACAATGGCTGAACTAAAAATTCAAAAATTTTCTTTTCAAAGAAAGTTTCAACAGCAGTCTCAATCAAGTAGAAAAATCAGTGCGCTCAAAGACAGAACATTTGAAAGTATCAAGTCAGGGAAGCCAAAAGCAATACAAATTTAAAAGAACAAGGATGTCTACAGGAATTATATGACACCAGTAAGAGAAATAAACTTACAGAGTAGGAGCTTTAGAAGGAGAAGAGATATGAAAGGGGACAGAAAACATATTTAAAGATATAATGGATTAAAACTTCTCAAATCTGGGGAAAGTTACCAGTATCTATGTACAAGAAGTATAGAACTCTCCAAACAACCCCAAAAGGAACTTACCAAGATACAAATAATCAAACTATCAAAAAGCAAAGAAAAAAATCCTGAGAGCAGCAATAGATAAGAAACATATTACATATAAGAGAATTTGAATATGGCAATCACAAAAACCTTGCAAGCCATTAGTGAGCAGGATGATATATTCAAAATACTGAAACAAGAAAGAGAGTCAACCCAAGAATTCTTTATTAGAAAAATTGTTTGTTTTTTTTTTAGTTGGAGTCTCTGTCGCCCAGGCTGGAGTGTTGTGGCACACTCACAGCCACTTCAGCATTGATCTGCTGGGCTCCAGTGATCCTTCTGCCTCAGTCTTTCAAGTAGCCAGAACTACAGGCACGCACTACCATGTCTGGCTAATTTCTGATTTATTGTAAGGATAAGGTCTCACCAAGTTGCCCGGGCTGATCTCGAACCCGTGGGCTCAGGCAATGCACTCACCTCAGCCTCCCAAAGTGCTGGGATTACAGGTTGAGCCACCGAGCCCAGCCTAGGAAAATTGTTCTTAAGAAATGAGAGGGGGATGAGGCAGGATGGTGTCAGATCCGGTCAGAGAGTGAGAGTCTCTGCATGGGTGAGTGCACAGAAAAATTAATCTGTATCTGTTTGTGTGTGCAAGTGGGTGAGTGAATGTCCAACTGTGGGGAGACACAGGATCATGCACCGGGGGCCCCCTGCAGAAATAGCTACAATTTGCCACTACTCCAAATTTGGCACCGGTTGTGTGAAGAAGGATACACCATTCATGGGGCAAAGGCAGAAGAGATGAGTTGGCACCTGGCCCACATTACCACCAGCCACAGGCCAGGCATGGGCAGCAGAGACTGTGGAGAAAGCGTGATGAGGAAATCTGGAGCTGAACCCCACTGAAGGAAAAAAAACATGGATTGCTGCCATTTTCTCTGTCATGGGACTGGGTAGAGATCTGCCTTATCTTGTCCAATTCTGAGTTGCCTGCATCCTGAGACCAAGGGGTGATCTCCACACCCCTCTGAAATCAACAATCCTTTGCCCAGTAGAATACTCCAAGTGCACAACTAGAGAGACTGACATCCTACCCCCCCCCCACTGGACCAATCACAGATGTATGCAATTGGAGTGGGAGACATTGTGGCAGATAATTTGGGAGTTTTCCCCAGGAAAATCTGTTGGAGTGAGATGAACACTGGCAGTGAGGGCCACAGAGGGACCACAGAGGGGGAACCTGAGTCAGACTCCCAAGGAAGCAGTGGGGAGAACACACCCCAAGCCTGGACAGGGTTCCAGAGCCTTACCACCAGTTCCTGAGCGTCTGTAGAACAGCAAAGCTGCATCTTGAGACCAGGCACTGATCTCTGTGCTGCATTGGGTCTGCTCTTTACAACCTCAGAGAACATTGTCCCCAGTGCACAAGCCCTGGCAGGTAACCACAGATGCTGAACCCCAGATGATCTACCCTCCACCTTGAACCAACTGCTGGACAATAGACACACAGACAGCAGAACTGAGCAAGAAGGAGGGTGATGGTGGTATTGGCTTGTTTGTTTGATTATCTCACTTGGTTGCTTTGTTTGTTGGTTTTTTCTTTCCCTCTTCTATTTTTCTTTGTTGTCTGTTTTGTGTGTGTGTGTGTGTTTCTTTCTTTTTTCTATTTTTCTTTCAGCTTTTCGTTTCTTCTCCTTTCCCTTTTTTTCCCTCCTTCTCTCTTTTCCATCTTATACCCTGTCTTGGACACAAAGGCTATGCAAGCATATCTACTGTAAGGTCATATTGTACAGAGATAGAGAGCAAATCCCAGCTGGCCCATTCACCAGATAGCAAAAATTATGACTGCCAAGAGGTTCTGAATCCCCATAGCCCTTCTAGTAAGTGCTCAAAATATAGTAAATGCTCAAAATTAGTAAGTGCTCAAAATTGTAAAGAGACAGCACAATGCCCCACCATCAGCCATACTTCATAATTGAACAAGCCTGGAGCCCCAGCTTCAGGAAGGACAAAAGGTAGAGCAGATATCAGAAGTGACTGCTTCTCCACTGAGCAATGAAAATAAACAAGAAAGATAGGAGATCTGCTATAATTGAAGAAAAACCAATTAAGGACTGCTGGTTACCACCAGAGCCCCAGCAAAAAGTCTGTGCTAGAAAGAACAGCTACTGGGGCACAAACAATGGCTATCTCCAAGAATGGTAGTACCCAGAAGGACTTACAGAGATTAGAGAATCATTGGAGAGAATGAATAAAAATCAAGAAATGCAAGGGCTAAAACTAAATGAAATTGTGACAGAGTTGAACGAACTCAAGAAAGCATACTTAGAAATAACAGAAATAAAGAACTCTATCCAAAAGTTAAATGACAATCTGACAAGCATGGGAAGCAGAATTGACTGAGCAGAAGAAAAAATCTCAGAGCTAGAAGATCAAAAGATGGAATTAACCCAATGTATTAAAAATATAGGGAAAAAAGCTTAAGAAGAAAGAAGAAACACTCCAAGAGATGTGTGATTTTATCAAGAAGTCAAACCTACATCTGATTGGAATACCTGAAATAGAAAGAGAAATAGAAAATACCCTGGAACAAACATTCCATGAAGTCATTCAAGGAAACTTCCCTCATCTGGCCAGAGAGATGACTATACAAGCACAAAAGATTTAGAGAACACTTGCTAGACATCTTATGAGAAGACCAACTCCTAGACACATAGTAATTCTCCCACACAAAGTAAGTATAAAAGAAAAAATCCTAAAGGCAACAAGGGAAAAAGTTCAAACCATCTACCAGGAGAGACTAACCATAATTGCTAAAGACTTATCTATAGAAACGCTATAGGTCAGAAAGAATTGGACTCCAATATTCAATATTCTCCAAAATAAACAATTTCAACCAAGAATGTCCTACCCTGCCAGACTAAGATTCATCAATGGGGGAGAATTAAAATCTTTCCCAGACATCCAATCCCTAAGAGAATATGCTGCTTCAAGACCAACTCTACAGGAGACATTAAAAAGTTGCTGAGTACAGAAGAAAAAAGAAACAAAGAAAGACCATATATTTCACAAGATCACAAACAAACCCAGAAGCAGCAGAACACAAAGCATACCCACAAAAGTGAAAACATACACATATATGAACACAAAAGCTAAACAAAAACAAAACAACCTTATAAGAACATTATGAGAGGGACAAACTCACACATTTCAATAATCAGCCTGAATGTGAATGGACTAAATGCACCACAGAAAAGACACAGACTAGCAAACTGGATAAAAAGCTCATGACCCAGTAATTTACTGTCTCCAGGAAACTCATCTCACCACAAAGGATACCCATAGACTCAAAGTTAGAGGATGGAAAATGAATTTCCAGACAAACAGATTACAAAAGAAGGCAGGAGTCACAATCTTAATATCAGACAAAACAACCTTTAGGCTATCAAAAATTTGAAAAAATAAAGAAGGACACTACATAATGACAAAAGTTTTGATTCATCAACAAGAAATATCCATCCAAAACATATATGCACCCAACACAAGAGCACCAGTTTTTAAAGCAGCTACTATGTAAAATTTTAAAAGATATTGACTCTAACACTGTCATAGCTGAAAACTAAAATACTCTACTAATAACTCTATATAGATCATTGAGGCAAAAAATCAACAAGGAAATCTGGAACCTCAACTTGATGCTTGACCAAATGGACTTAGTAGATAGCTAGAGAACACTCCACCCAACAATTATAGAATATACATTCTACTCATCACCACATGGAACTACTCCAAGATTGACCACATCCTCGGCCATAAATCAAGCATAAATAAATTTCACAAGATTGAAATATTGCCATGCACCTTCTCAGACCACATTAAAATAAAAATAAATATAGCCATCAACAAAATTCCCCCCAAACCCACAAAGACACGGACACTAAACAGCATGATGCTGAAAACTCCTGGATCAACACAGAAATTAAAAAACTTCTGGAAATAAATGAAAATGAAGAAACATCTTACCAAAACCTCTGGGATGCCGTGAAAGCAATACTGGGAGGGGAATTTATATCTCTATGAACACACATCCAAAAAATAGAGAACAAGTTTAAAGCCTAACAAATCACCTAAGGGAGTTGGAAAAACAAGGCCACCAAACCCTAACTTCAGCAGAATAATCCAGATCACCAAAGTAAAAGCCCAAATACAGGACATAGGAGACAAAAATACCATAGAAAAAAATCAACAAAACAAAAAGCTGGTCCTTTAAAGGATAAACAAGATTGATGGACCCTTAGCCAGAATGACCCAGAGAAAGAGAGAAAAAAACCCAAATAATCACAATCATAAATGCAAAATATCAAGTCACAACTGATCCCCCCAAAATAGAAACAGTTATCAGAGATTACTATGCACACCTTTATGGAAACAAACTCCATAGCCTAAGTGAAATGGAGGATTTTCTCACATCACACAACCTCCCAAGGCTGAAACAAAAATAAATTTAGATCCTAAATAGACCAGTAATAACCCAGGAAATTGACTCCATCATGATAAAAATACCTACACAAAAAAAACCCTGGACCAGACAGATTTCCAGCTGAACACTGCAAAACACACAAGGAGGAGCTAATACCAATCCTAGTGAAGGAATTCCTAGCAATTGAGAAAAATGGAACATTCCCCAAATCCTTTTATGAAGCTAAAAGCACATTGATACTCAAACCAGGTAAAGATCCAACTAAAAAAGAGAACTATAGGCCAATATACCTGATAAGCATAGATGCAAAAATACTCAATAAGATTCCAGAAATCGGATCCAAAAACACATCTCAAAAATCATCCACCATGACCAAGTAGGCTTCATCCCCAGGATGCAGGGCTGGTTCAATATCCACAAGATCATAAATGTAATTAAATACATAAAAGATGTAAAAACAAGAACCACATGATTATATCATTAGATGTGGAAAAATCTTTTAATAAAATACAGCATCCCTTCTTGATTAAAAAAAACCCTTGAATACTTAGGCAATAAAGGGGACATACCTCAAAACACTCAAAACACTAAGAGTCATCTATGATAAACCTAAAGCCAACATATTGCTAAATGGACAGAAAAAGGAAGCATTTACCCTGAAAGCCAGAACAAGACAAGGCTGCCCACTCTTTCCCCTCCTGTTCAATATAGTACTAGAACTCCTTGCTAGAGCAACTAGACAAGAGAAAGAAATCAGGGGTATCCAAATAGGAAAAGAAGAAGACACGTTATCCCTCTTTGTTAATGGTATGATCCTATACCTCAAAAATCCAAGAGAATCTGTCAAAAACCTTCTTCTGCTAATAAAGGACTCTGGCAAAGTCTCAGGGTACAAAATCAACATGCAAAAGACAGTCACATTCTTATACACCAACAACAAACAGGCAGAAAAACAAATAAAAAGCACAATCCAATTCACAATAGCCATATCAAAAAAAAAAAAGAAAAAAGAAAGAAATATCTCAACATCTTCCTAAACAAAAAAGCAAAAGATCTTTACAACAAAAACTACAAAACACTGCTTAAAGAAGTCAAAAATGACACAAACAAATGGGAAAATATTCCATGCTCACGAATTGCAAGAATCAACATAGTTAAGATGTCTATCCTACCAAAGGCAATCTAAAGATACAATGCTGTACTCAATAAATTACCAACATCATTCTTCTCAGACCTTGAAATAACAATACAGAAATTCATATGGAAACATAAATAATCACAAATAGCCAAAACAACCTTTAGCAAAAGAAACAAAGTGAGAGGAATCACACTTACAGACTTTAACTCTATTATAAGGCTACAATAATCAAAACAACCTGGTACTGGTATAAGAACAAACATATAGATCAATGAACAAGATAGAGATTCCAGAAACAAAACCTCAATGTCTCAACCAACTCATCTTTGACAAAGCCTCCACCAACAACCACTGGAAACAGGAGAACCTATTTAGTAAACGGTGCTGGAAAAACTGTCTGACCACATGCAGAAGAATGAACCAGGACCCCTACCTATCACCATGCACAAAGATCAACTCCAAATGGATCAAAGACCTAATTATAAAACCTCAAACGTTAAGAATCTTAGAAAACGCAGGAGGCAACCTTATAGAAATTGGAATAAGCAATCTAGGATCTACAATGAACTCAAACGTGCCAAAAGGAAAAAAACAAACAGACCCATTAAAATGTGGGCAAAAGACATGAATAGATACTTCTCAAAAGAAGATATATAAGCAGCCAATAGACACATGAAAAAATGGTCAGCTTCACCAATCATCAGAGAAACGCAAAGCAAAACCACATTGAGATGCCACGTAACTCCCGTAAGAATGGCCATCATAAATTAAAAAAAAGAACAACAGACACCGGTGAGGATGTGGAGGAAAGGGGATGCTTCCACACTGTTGGTGAGAATGCAAACTAGTTCAACCTCTATAGAAAACAGTGTGGCAATTCCTGAAAGAACTAGGAATTGACCATCCATATGGTCCAGCAATCCTTCTTCTGGGAATATACCCAGAGAAACTTAAACCACTCTACAAAAAAAGATACCAGCACACACATGTTTATTGCAGCACTGTTCACAATAGCCAAAACATGGAACCAACTGTGCTGCCCATTGAAACTGGACCGGATAAAAAAATGTGGTACATATACACAATGGAATATTATGTGACCATAAAGAAGAAAAAAATTATGGACTTCACAGTAACTTGGATGGATTTAGAATCTATCATACTCAGAGATCTATAACAGAAGCAAAGAATTGAGTATCACATGTTCTCACTCATAAGCAGACCCTGAACATTTACCAAAATACAACCAAAAAGGGATTGGCAGTAGTAGGACACTGCCAAGGGAGCGAGGGGGGGACACATAACAACAATAAGGGTAACTGATCTTAACCCAGGTGAAATGGGGACCAAATGGAAGCCCAAACTTTACCTGTATGATGACCACTTGTATAACTAATTCTGAATCGTACCCCATACCTTTAAAATTTGAAAAGTAAAAAAAAGAAAAAAAGAAGAAATGAGAGAGAAATAACTCTTTCAGAAACAAAAGCTAAGGGGGTACATCACCACTAGGCCTATCTTACAGAATTGAGAAAGGGAATTCCTGACGCTGAAATAAAAGATTGTTAATCAATAACATAAAACATATGAGTAAAAAAAATTAGTATAAACAGTGCATCTTCCTATTCAGAATCAACTGTAGATGTCTAATGATGGTGTGTAAAACAGTTTTATCTTTAGTATGAGAATTAAAAGAGGAAAATATCAAAAATAACTTCAGCTAAAATAAATGGATATGAGACACAAATTACCAAAATATGTAAATTTTGACATCAAAATGTAACATGTATGTGTGGGCAGGGGGTAAAATTGTTGTATGTAACTGGAGTTAGGTTGTTATTAGCTTGAAATATCCTTATTTAAGCATAATATGGTTTATGTAAGCCTCATCATAATCACAAGGCAAAAATCTATACTCGTTGCACAAAACACAGATAGAAAGAATTTAAAGCATACCACTACAGAAAACCATGTAATTACAAAAGTAGATACCAAGAAAGAAAGAAACAAAACATCTGCAAAACACACCGAAAACACATTTTTAAATGGCACCAATAGTCTTTATCTATCAATAATTACTTTGAATGAATTACATTAAAAATAGAGAGGCTGAATGAAATTTTTAAAAACCAACTATATGCTGCTTATAAGAGAACTCAACTCATTTTTACAGACACACATAGATGAAAGTAAAGAGAAGAAAAAATTTCCATCCAAAGGGAAATCAAAGGAGAGCAGGATCAGCTATGCTTATATCAGACAAACTAGCCTTTAAGACAAAATCTGTAAAAATAAAAGAAAATGATGATACAAAATGATAAAGAAGCCTATTCATCAAGAAGATATTAAGATTGTAAATATATATGCATCAAGCATCAGAGCATCTAAATGTGTAAAGCAAATATTAAAGAATCTGAAGGAAGAGAAAACATACAATACAATAATAGTAGGAGAATTCAGTACCCAACTTGCAACAATGCACAGATATCCAGACAGAAAATGTATAAGAAAATACTGGACTTTAGACTGAAAGGACCTAACAGACATGTAGAGCATTCATTTCACAGCAACAGAACACATATTCTTCTCAAGTTCACATAGAACATTCTCCAGGAAAGACCATATGTTAGCCACAAGAAAAATCTGAAAAAATTAATAAAATTAAAAATAAAACTAGAAATCAGCAACAGGAGACATTGTGGAAAATTCTAAAATATGTAAAACTTACACAACATGCTCCTGAACAACCAATTGGCCAAAAAAGAAATCAAAATAAAAATTTAAAAATACCTTGAGACAAACAAAAATGAAAACACAACATGTCAAAACGTATCAGACACAGCAAAAGCAGTTCTGGGAGGGAAATTTATAGTTATAAATGGCTACATCATAAAAGAAGAACAATCTCAGACAACTTAATGTTATACCACAAGAAATCAAGAAAGAAGAGCAAACTAAGTCCAAGGTTAGGAGAAGGAAGACAATAATAAAGATCAACACAAATAAATAAAAGGGAGACTAGAAAAACAATGAAAAAACTCCAACAAAACTAAGTTGGTTTTCTGATTATAAACAAAATTGACAAACTCTTAGGCTAAGAAAAAAATAGAGAAGATTCAAACAAATAAAATCAGAAAGGGGAGATTACAACTGATACCACAAAAATACAAAGAACCATAAGAGATTAGTATGAACAAATCATATGCCAACAGATTGGATAACCTAGAAGGAATAGATAAGTTTCTATAAAAATAACTACCAAGACTGAATTATGAAGAAATATAAAATCTGGACAGTTCAGTAATAAGTAAGGGGATTTAATCAGTAATAAAAATTTCATATTTATAAAAAAGTTCAGGAGCTGGTGGCATCACTGCTGCATTCTACCCAACATTTAAAGAAAAATTGCTGCAAATCCTTCTCATACTCTTCTAAATAACTGCAAACATAGGAAGACTTTCAAATTCCCTTCATAAGCCCAGAATTACCCTTATGCCAAAACCAGACAAGGACACAACAAGAAAAGAAAATTACAGACCAATATCTCTGATGAACATAATTGCAAAAATACTCACAAAATACTAGCAAACCTAATTCAACAGTACATGAAAAGGATCATTCAGCATGATCAAGTGGGATTTAATTTGGGCTGCAAGGATAATTCAACATATGCAAATCAATAAGTGTGATACAACATATTAACAAATGAAAGAAAAAAATAGGATTAATTCAATAAATGCAAAAACAGTTTTACCAAAATTTAACACCTTTTCATGATAAAAAGCTCTCAACAAATTAGATATAGGAAAAATGTCCTCCAAATAATGAAGGTCATATACAACAAGCCTACAGATAGCATTATATTCAGTGGTAAAAAATTAAAAACCTTTCCTCTAAGATCAGGAACAAGAAAAGAATGCCCACTCTCACTGCTTCTATTCAACATAGTACTGGAAATTCTTGCCAGAGCAATCAGGCAAGAGAAAAACATTAAAGATATCCAAATAGGAGAGGAAAAAGAGAAACTGTCTTTGTTTACTGACAACATGATCATACATATAGAAAATTCTAAAGAGTACACCAAAAAACCATATAACTGAATACAGCAAAGTTGCAGGATACAAAACCAACATTTGAAAATCAGCATTTCTATATACTAACAATGAACTATGTGTTTAAGAAATCAAGAAAACAATTTCATTCAAAATAGTTAAAAATAATAAACTAAAATAGGAAAAAATTTAACCAAGGTGTTGAAAGATCTGTACATTGAAAACTATAAAACACTGATGAAGGACAAGACACTGAAAAAGACACAAATAAATGGAAAGATGTTCCCTGTTTATGGGCTGGAAAAATTATTGTTGTTATAATGTCCATACTACCCAATGTAATCTACAGATTCAATGCAATCCTTATGTCAATGTCCTTTCTCACAGAAATAGAAAAAAACAGTTTTAAAGTTGATGTGGAAACACACACACAAAATAGTTAAGGGGATCTTGAGCAAAAAGAACAAAGTTGGAGGCATCACACTGCCTAAAATAAAACTACACTACAAAGATATAATAATTAGAATAGAGTGACCCTGGCATAAAAACAGCCATATAAGTGAATGAAACAGACTAGAGAGCCCAAAAGTAAACCCATGCTTTTACAGTCAATTGATTTACAACAGAGATGCCAAGAACACACAATGGAGAAAAAAAGTGTCTTCAGTCAAGTGTGTTGAGAAAAACGAACTATACACATCTAAAAAAATGAAATTGGACCCTCATCTCAAACCATATACAAAAACTTAAATATAAGGCCTGAAACTATAAAACCACTAGAAAAAAACATATAGGACAATCTAAATTACATTGGTCTGGTCATTGACTTTTTGGATTTAACCCCCACAAGCTCAGGCAACAAAGCAAAAATAGACAAATGGGGTTATATCAAATTAAAAAGCTTCTGAACAGAAAAGGAAACAACAGAATTGTTTCCTACAATTCTGGAGAAGGAGACAACCTACAGATTAGGATAAAATATTTGCAAGTTGCAATTGTGTTAAGGAGTTAATATGCCAATACTAACAAACTCAACTCAATGGCAAGAAAGCAAATAATCCGAATTAAAAAATGAAAAAGACCTGAACAGATATTTTTCAAAAGATGACATATGAATGACCAGTAGATATGTGAACAAATGCTCAGTATCACTTATTATAAAAGAGTGCAAATGAAAAAACAAAGATATATTACCTTCCACCTGTCAGAAATGCTATCAAAAAGATGAAAAATAGATGACAAGGATGTGGAGGAAAGGGAACCCTTGTACACTGTTGGTGGAAATATACATTAGTATAACCATTTTGGAAAACTGTATGGAAGTACCTCAAAACATTAAACATAGAACGACCATATGATCCTGCAATTCCACTTCTGGATATATATCCAAAACATTTGAAATCAAAATTTGAAGAGATATTTGCACTCCCAGGTTCATTGCAGCATTATTCACAATAGCTAAGTTATAGAATCAACATAAGTGTCTATCGATGAATAAATGGAGAAAGAAAAAGTAGTATATATACACAATAAAATATACACAATAAAATACTATTCAGCATTAAAGAAGGAAATTTTATTATTGGCAATATGAATGAACCTGGAGGATATTGTGCTAAGTGAAACAAGGTAAGCACAGAAAGACTAACATTGTATGATTTCACTTATATGTAAAAGCTAAAACTAACTCAGAAGCAGAGTAGAATGATTGTTACAAAAGACTGGAGGGGTGGAAGAAAGATAAAGATATTTATCAAAGGGTATAAAGTTTCAGTTAAACAGAAGTAATAAGTTTTTAGAGATCTATTACATATCATGGTGGCTATAGATAACAATGATTATAAATTTCAAAGTTACTATGAGTGTTTCAAAATTGTTAAGATGTTCTCACCACAAATAATGGTATGTATTCGAGGTGCTGGGTATGTTAATTACCTTGATTTAATCAGTCCACATTGAGACATATAACACCACTTTGCACCACAGAAACATATACAATTAGAATTTGTCAATTTACAATTTAAAGAAAGAAAGTATGATGGCAGTCTTTATTACAAAGTGGTCAACAAAGGCACAGATCTGCTGTAAGGTAAAATATTAAACAGAATTTTAATATGTTATCTCTTCTTCAAGGGCGTATAAAGACAATGGTAGGAAACAAGTGAGAATCACTTCTAATACTTTAATTCAATTAGAACATTGACTCTATCTTTTTGCTGTGTAAATGGAATTTCTGAGATAGTATGTGTATTTTCCAAGTATTGCAGTATACCACAGATCTCAATCTTATCTGCTCTTTTCTCTAACAAGTTGCCTCAAAGAAAAATAAAAGAAAATGGGCAAAAAAACAAAATTCCTATCAAGTATTATCTTCCCATGTGATCATTTATGACAGCTTGAGAATGAAATTGAGCCTAAAACGCCAACAGCTATATTTTCATAAGTGAAGGCCCCACACTGATTGCCAGTGGTAAAACAGTACAATAAAAAAAAAGAAAACAATGTGAACTGCTCACATAACACCAAGCAGTTTTTCCAGTTTGCTTTGTTTAGTCTCTTTCACTGTTGTGGAAACAACACTTCAGTTCTGGTTGAGAGAGTTCTTTTATTATAACACAATACCATTTTTTTCATAGTGACTATGTATAAAGAGTAGGCCACAATCTTTTTAAAAATATACTACCAACACTCCAGCTACAGCATTAATAATATCCAAGTAAGAAACAATCACATGGCTTATGACACATGAAAGTCTCACTTGTGATAATAAGATGGCTGATTATAGTGGGACACAAGAGGCTTCAAGTACATAATGTCTTCTAGTTTATGATCACGGTGTATCAAGGGTGTTTATGTTGATATTGTAACCTAACAGGTATTTCAAAAATTTTTGTTACATATTAATTATTTGGGATATCAATTCTAATAACACATTACAAAGGTAACATCAATCTGGAGGTTAAAACATGCTGGACTATATGCTAAGTAATTTGCAAACATGACCTCATACCTAATTTAATCTTCAAAAAATAAAAATGTGAACTATTCTGTAAGTATTATCATCATGCTTTTTGATGATAAATTTTAAAAAACTAAGACCTGAGGGGTTTTATTAAATAATCTGGTATGGCTCCAAAGACTGGGCTAAGATTCTTCACAATTTCTCCCATAAGTGGTATCAGTGGAGAGAGAGGAGACTATGATTACTGCTTCAAGTCCAAGAAGGTTTCAGCTACAAATTCTCCTGAGACCAAAAAAATTTAACCATTCTGCCTCCTTTTCCATATTTTCTTATTTGACCTTGTCATCACAGAGTCGTGATCTGCACAGCCAAAGACAAAAGATAAGAGAAGTGCACACTCCTGGGCTAATATAACTGGGATATTTCCCATCAGTTTACAAATAGGATAGCCCAAAGTGAGCACATCCTCTTGACAGAATCACTATGGATACTTACTCATCAGGTAAAGCTCATTTCAACCTGTCCTCTAATAAAATCCAAAGTTCAACACTTAAATTTACGTACCACGAGGAGGAAAAGAAGGTCGGGGGATGTGAACAGACCAAAGCAAAAGGGTAACTCCTTTTTCTAACAACATAATAAGTGAAATAACAAAAACTTTACAGATGTGGAATAGCATATAAGTTATAGAAAAAATGTAACACATCTTCTTAAATACACTCCTAAATTTACGCCAAAAAAGTAAGAAAAATCTCCAAAAGAAACACAAAGAGAACACTGATCAGCAGAGCCTAAATTGTTGGCTATTTGAGGATGAGAGGTGAGCTCACATACAGTTTCAGTAACCAGAGGGATTGGGCTTTAGAGGCCACCTAAAAATAGAATATAAGGTCTTAGGTCGCCAAAATTATGTGATTGTGGTTAAAAATTCTGCCTAAAGCCAGAACCTAAAGACTCGCAGGAAACAAGAGCTACCAACAAACTCAAAGAGATGACAGTAAAACTTGTCTGCCTCAGACTAAACTCTATGTGGAAAAGTTAGTCTTCCCTGAGAATAAATAATCATTTATGTGAGTCTTAGGTGTGAATTTATATTCCTTCTGAATGTATACTTCTTAGTCAAAGTTGTTCTAAGTTCAGTTAAGATTTAGGACACCAAAGAAAACCCAGAAAAAAATCATTTTTCTATAGGAAGACTAAAGAAAAGTGAATACAAAGAAGGCTTCATGAACTAAATTCCATGCAAGAATTTATGAAGATATCTTCATAGGTTAGGAGAAAGCTGTGGCAGCTTCTATACCTGATGGAGGTGGGGGAGTTTTGGGATGTAATTAGATGGAGAAACAAACTTGCAGGGTTAAGGAGAAATGAGCAGAGCCTCAGATGACCCAACAAATCCACTTTTGTGTATTTTCCCCAAAGAAATGAAAACATATTCACACACAAATTTATATACAAATGTTTATACATGCTTTATTCATAATAGCCAAAAACTGGAAACAACTCCACTGTCCATGAACAAGTAAATGGACAAATTGTGGCATAGCCAAATAATGGAATGATAGTCTGCAATTTAAAAAAGCTTACTATGAATACACTTATCAACATGGGTAAATTTGGAAAACATGCTGAATTAAAGAAGTCAGACATAAAATTGTACATACAATATATTCCACTTGAGGAAGTATAGAACAGGATAAACTCACATTTGTGACAGGAGGCAGAATAGTAATTAGAAGGTTAATTTCATAGAGGCATGGAGGAACTTTCTGGAGTAATGGAGATATTTATATTTTGACTAGTGTGTAAGTTTTATGAATATAGACATTTTTTCAAAACTCACTGAACTGCACAATTAAAATCTACGCATTACACATCATATAAATAACGCTATAATTTTTAAAGGACATTTTGAGCTGGCTATACTTCTGGGATATGTGGAAGAAACAAACATAAAATGACTCTAGAATGAGAATCCATCAACAACTACAGGTGAGTCACACAGATTTAGTGCCATTTAATCATGAGATAAAATTCAAATCCAATTTTTCTAAAAAAGAGAAAAAAAATTATCTTTGGACAATAGTCAGCAGACAATATAGATAGCAGAATTAACGTCTCATAATATTTACCAGTAGAATTGTCTAAGAAACTCTATTACATCATAATTGTAAATATTAAAGACATAAAAGAAGAAACCAAAAACTTCACAAAAAAACAGAGAATTGTGAATAAAGACATTTGAAAAAGAACTGAATAAAGATTCTAAATGTAAAAAACTATTTTTCTGAAATTAAAACAATACACTGAATAGCAATTTAGAAACATTGAATAGAAAATTAGTAATGTAGAAGAAACATTGGAAGAAATTAATGATTCAACATAGAGACATAAAAAGATGGAAAGAAAGGCTAAAAGAGAAGGAGACCAGAATGAGAAGGTCCAATAAACATCAAATGGAGACTTTAAAACTAAGAGATTTCTGGGTTTTTTTTCCCCATACGTTGTGCCATTTAATTAACATAACACTATGAAATAGTTATTATTTTTCCAATTGATGCAGAGAGAGGCACTAAGGCTCAGAAAAGGTTAATAATATGTCGAATTTACACAAATGCTCCATGCCAAAGCCTAAGTTCAAATTGACATCTGGCCAATATCAAATTCTTTTTTTAACAGAAACTAATATTTTTTTTTCCCTACCAAAAAACACTCGGTTTGAAGGACCATTGACTCTATGTGACTCTTTCTATGCACAGACTAGCAAATTAACCCTAGAAGTGGCAACTTTTAGGATTATGTCATCAAAATAAAATTTCTATGAAATTAGAAGTTCAGCATTACTAATTTTATCAGTGGTCATATTCACTTAGGAATGACAAAAATGTAATCCTGGTGTTGTACTATATAACACAGACTAAAGACAAAAGCCATATAGCACTGTGGTGGTTAATTTTATGTGTCAACTTGAGTGGAGCACGGGGTGCCCAAACATTTGGTCAAAATTATTCTGGGTGTGTCTGAGAGTGTTTCTGGATGTGATTAACATTTGAATCAACAGACTGAGTAAAGCAGATTGCCCTCCCTAATATGGGCAGGTCCCATCCAATCAGTTGAAGGCCTGAATAGAACAAAAAGATTGACCCTTCCACAAGTAAAGGGAAATTTCCTTCTGCCTGACCACCATAAGTTGGAATATCAGATTTTTCTTACCTAGGTTGTGAACTAAATTAGTTCTTCTAAAGAAAGAAATAGCAGAAGTAGTTTTGGATATCTCAGTTTTGCTTCTTTTAGCAAACCCCAGCTCTTTCTGGGTCTCAACATTATTCAGAGTAGAACTACACCATGGAGTCTCCTGATTTTCAGGCCTTTGGACTCAGACTGGAATTATGTCAATGCTCTTGGGCCCCCAATCTACCAACTACAGTCCTTGGGACTTGTCAGTCTCTGAAATTGCATGAACCAATACCTTATAATAAATATTTTATGTATAATATATAAATATATATTCTTATATATTATATAAATTCCTTTATATGTGTGTGTTTGTGTGTATATAAATATACACACATACATATATACGTACATATATATCCTAATGGTTCTGTTTCTCTGGAAAACCCTAATATAAGCACCGTTGCTTTTAAGGGTTAAAGTTACCGAGTGAATACTGCTAAATGTCTGAATTTAATAAAGAGGAGTTAAAGACAAAGAAACAGGTATAATAATCATTCGACATGATTTTACATAAGAATGAAGCTTATATTCAAAGAACAACTCTTCACAAAGTGGTAAAGCTATCTAAGTCACTAAATTAACGGAAGATTTTGATTTACAATGACACTATAGGGACATGAAGATGAACGTTTGAGACTCAGCAGCCGGTTTCAGGTAGAAGTCTACTAAGTATCGTTTCACTCAGGTCTCCAATAAGAAAGGAACACTTGCATTTCAGAGCTGGATAAACTTAGTAGGTTAGATCAGGAGAGACTTTCCCATCCATATTTAACAGAAAGTGATAAGAAGACAGGCTTTCCAAGAACAGAGGGTTGATAAACATCCAATTCACCAGCCTCCCAGTAGCACTGGCTGCCGCCCAGTCCTGAATGGAGTCCGGGCAAATGAGGTAGGACAGTAGAATTTATCCCTGTCCCCTAAGGAAGAGATAGCCAGGCTGACCACTGCTAGAACATCTAGAAGACAAATTGATAAACAATGAAAGTGTGAAAGAACTAATAGAAATTACCATCTGGAGCACATCCTGTAGCATTTGGGATGCTTAGCAGAACAAATGGATGACATTTAATGTGTCTATATTAGAAAGTCTTAACTCAAAAAAAAATATATATATATATATTTAACTTTTAATGTAAAGCTTCATTTAAGCAGTGCACACAAAATAGGTTTGGGGTTTTTGTTGCTGTTGTTTTTGTTTGAAACACTATTTTGTTTATGTTGCGATTTGGTGAAAACAAATGGCAGTTTGAAAATTATCACCTACATATTTCTGAATATGGCTTTAAAGAAAGAGAAATCTTGCTCAAATTGGAAAAGACTTCATTTATATTATGGAGAACTACATAAACAGTGGTCTTTTTTTTTTTTTTGAGTCAGAGTCTCACTCTGTCACCCAGACTGTAGTGCAGTGGCACAATTGTTCACCACAAACTCAACCTTCTGGGTTCAGGCCATCCTTCTGACTCAGCCTTCCAAGTAGCTGGAACCACAGATGTGCTCCACCATGCCTGGGTAAATTTTTTGACTTATTGTAAAGACGAGGTCTTGCCAAGTTGCCTAGCCTCATCTTGAACCCCTGGGCTCAGTCAATCCACTCTCCGCTGCCTCCCAAAGTTCTGGGATTACAGCCATGAGCCACCAAGCCTGGCCAACAGTGGCCTTTAAAGAACTGAATTTGTATTCTTGTTTTGCCACTTTTTATTTGTGTAATCATAGCCAACAATATTATACTAAAAGAAGGCACAATTTATTGGTAGCTTATTATTGCCCCAACACTCCATATATATTGTAGCATTTAATTTTTATAACAATCCTATGAATTAGATATTATGATTTCCACTTGTTTAAATGAAAAAACTGAAGTTCAAAAAGGTTAGGTGCATTTTCCAATGTTACTTAGCCTTTTAAACCATAGGTTTCCTATCCATAAAGTTTGGGGATTGGACTATCAATCTTAAAAAATTCCTTCCAGCTCTAACACTTGTGATTCTCTTGAGATGCTCTTAGTAAAGAGAGACTATATTATTAACACCCTGCTTGATGTTTAGCACAACTTACACACTGCAATCACCAATAAAATATTAGTTGAATATTGCCTAGATCCATATTTTTTAAAAAGTTAACTCATAATTTTTAGTGTTTTCTTTTTTCATTTACATGTAATAATTGTACATCTTTTGGGGATATAAGATGATATTTCAATACGTATAAATGTGTAATGATCTTAATGGGTCAATTAGCATATCAATCACCACAAACATTTATCATTTGTGTTGGGAAACGTGCAATATTCTCTTTTCTAGCTTTTTGAAAATATACATTAAATTATCGTTAGCTATTTTACCCTACAATGCTATAGGACAATAGAACTTATTCTTCCCACATTGTTGTACTTTTGTATTCATTAAACAACAGCTCTCTATTTTCTCCTCATTCTACCCTTTCCAGCCCCTAATAACCACAATTCTACTGTCTACTTTTAAAGATAATTTTTATTTATAATTTACATGCAGTAATTGTACATATTTATGAGGTACAGTGTGATGTTTCAATGCATATATATACATAATATAATTTGTCAATCCAGATAATTATCATAGAATTCACTTTAAACATTTATCATTTCTTTGTAGTGTTAACACTCAAAATCCTCTCTTCTAGCTACCTTAAAATATATACTACATTGTCATTTGTTATAGTCACCCTGTTGTGTGATAGAAAACCAAAACTTATTCTTCCAGTATAACTTGTGTGTGTGTGTGTGTGTGTGTGTGTGTGTGTGTGTGTGTGTGTGTGTGTGTGTGTGAGAGTTGGAGTCTCACTCTGTCGCCCAGACTGGAGTGCAGTGACTGCTCCCGGCCACTGCAGCCTCGACCTGCTGGGCTCCGGCGATCCTTCCGCCTCAGCCTTCCCAGTAGCCAGAATTACAGGCGCGCGCTAACACACCCGGCTCATTTTTTTTATTTATTGTAGAGATGAGGTCTCGCCTGCCCAGGCAAGTCTCGAACCCGCGGGCTCAGGCAATCCACTCACCTCAGCCTCCCAAAGGCGCGTGATTACAGGCTGAGCCACCGAGCCCGGCTCCAGTATAACTTTTATACCCATTTGAGCAGCCTCTCCCATTCCTCCCTAGCTCTTATAAACACTATTTTTCTGTTTCTATGAAATCAAATTGTTTTTATTCCACACACAAGTGAGAGCATGTAGTATTTCTCTTTTTGTGCCTACCTTATTTAACATAATATCCTCCAGTTGATTCATGTTGTTGCAAATAATAGGATTTCATTCGGTTTTATGGCTGAGTAGTATTCCATCATATATATGATATTATTTTGATTTTTTAAAATTTGTTAAAACTTTTTTATGGCCTAACATATGTTCTATTCTGAAAAAAGATTTCATTTTCTGATAACTATATGTATATAATGCTAAATAAAATTATATATATAAATAACATTTTGTCTAACATTTTCTCTACCCATTCATCTGTAGATGGGCACTTAGGTTGACTCCTATCTTGTCTGTTGTGAATTGTACTGCAATAAACTTGGAAATGCAGATATCTCCTTAATATACTGAATTCATTTCCATTGGATATATATCCAGTAATGGTATATTGCTGAGCATATGGCAGTTCCACCAACTGTGCGTTATGGTTTTTCTTACTCCACATTCTCACCAACATTTGTTATTTTTTTAATAATAACCATATTAAATGAGGTGAGGTGATAATTCATTGTGGTTTGGGTTTGAATTTCTCTGCTGATTAGTGATGCTCAGCATTTTTTCATATATCTGTGGTCTATTTGTATGTTTTCTTTTAAGAAATGTTTATTCCTATACTTTGTCCATTTTTTACTTGAAATATTTGTTTTCTTTTTTTTAATTTTTAATTCTAAAGATGTGGGGTACAACTTAGGATTAAGTATACAAATGTTCATTATGCAGGTACACTTTGTTTTATTTCTTTTAAGTTGAGTATCTTCTATATTCTGGATATTAGTCCTTTGTCAGATGATAGTTTGCAAATATTTTATCACATCCCGTTGGTTTTCTCTTTACTCTGTTGATTGTTCCCTTTGCTGTGCAAAGGCATTTTAGTTTAATATAGTCCCATTTGTCTATTTGAGTTTTTATTGCCTGTGCCTTTTGCACCCTTACCCATATATTCTTTGCCTAGAGCAATGTCCTGAAGTATTTCCCTATGTTTTCTTCTAGTTGTTCTATAGTTTTGTGTATTATGTTTAATGTATTTTGAGTTGATTTTTGTATATGGTGAGAGATAGAGGTCCAGTTTAATTCTTCTGCATATAGGATATCCAGTATTCCCAGCACCATTTGTTGAAGAAGGTGTCATTTCCCCAATGTATGCTCTTCATGCTTTTGTAAAAAATCAGTTGGTTATAGATACAGGGGTTTATTTCTGCATTCTCTGTTCTGTTCCACTGGTCCATGTATCTGTTTTCATACCAATACAATACTGTTTTGGTTACTACAGCCTTGTAATATATTTCAAAGTCAGGCAGTGTGATGCTCCAGTTTTATTCATTTTGCTCATGATTGCTTTGGCTATTTGGAATCTTTTGTGGTTCTACACAAATTAAGGATTATTTTTTCTATTTCTATTAAGAATGCCATTGGAATTTTGATAAATATTGCAGTGAATCTACAGTAATATTGTCATTTTAAAAACAGTAGTTCTTCCAATGCATGAGCACGTGATGGCTTTTCGTTTTTGTGTGTGTGTTCTTTAATTTCTTTCATCAGTGTTTTCTAGTTTTCATTGTGGAGATCTTTCACCTCCTTGGTTAAATGTATTTTTAGGTGTGTCTGTTGTTAGTTGTTGTTTTTTTTTTTAATATAGCTATCCTAAATGAGAATGTTCTCTTGATTCCTTTTTCAGCTAGTTTGTTATTGTTGTACAGAAATGCTACTCATTTTTGTATTTTGGTTTTGTATCCTGCAACTTTACTGAATTTATGCATCAATTCTAATGCAGAAATAGCATTTCATAAAATTTAACACCCCTTTATGAGTTTATGCTTCATGTGTTTTCATGATGGTAGATAACGTCCTTTCATCTCCAGATATAGAAATCCCTTAAGCATTTCTTGTAAGATCAGTCTAGGGGAGAAGTCATATGGTTTTTGTCATTCACTGTGTTAATATAACCTATCACACTAATTTCATTTCCAGATATAGATATGTTGAACCATTCTTGCATCCCTGAGATAAACTCCACTTGATAAAAATGTATTATCTTTTTATTGTGCTGTTGGATTTGGTTTGCTAGTATTTTTGTTGAGGATGTTTGCAATTATGTTCATCAGGGATGCTTGCCTGTAGTTTTCATTTTTTGTGTGTTCTTGTCTGGTTTTCGTATCAGTATAATGCTTACCTTGTAGAATGAGTTAGGAAAAATTCCCTCCTCTTCAATTTTTTAAAATTTGTGTTTAAAATGGTGTTATTTCTTCTTTTTAAATGATGTTAGTTCTTTAAGAGAACTAGTCTTACAAGTTATTCTTGTAGAATTAAACAGTAAAGCCAAATGGGATTCCTTTGTTGAGAAATTTTTTACTACTGATTCAATCTTCTTACTCAATATTAATCTATTTAGCTTTTCTATTGCTTCCTGGTTCAATATGTGTCCAAAAATTTATCTATTCCCTCTAGGTTTTCAAATTTGTTAGCATATATTCTTTAATGAACCATTGTATACTTGTGGTATCAGTGTAATGTCTTTTTTTTCATTTCTGATTTTATTTATTTGGATATTGTCTCTTCTTGCTTAGTCTAGCTAACAGTTTGTCAATTTTGTTTATCTCTTTGAAAAACCAACCCTCATTTTATTGATCTTTTGCATTGTTCTTTGTCTCAATTTTATTCAGTTCTGCAATGATCTTTATTTTCTTTACTATTTGGGGGTTTGTTTTTTCCTTGCTTTTCTAGTTTTTTGAGGTGCACTGTTCAGTTGTTTATTTGAACTCTTTCTACTTTTTTTTTTAATGTGTTTGCTATGTGTCCCCCTTAGTACTACTTTTACTGGATCCCATAAATCTTGTTATACTGTGTATCTATTGCTGTTTGTTTCAAGAAATTTTTGAATTCCCTCCTTCCTTTTTTGACCCAATGGTAATTCAGAAGCATGATGTTGTTTAAATTTCTATATATTTGTACAGTTTTCAAAGTTCCTCTTGTTAATCATTTTTAGTTTTATTTCACTGTAATCTATAAAGATACTTGGAATGATTTTGTTTTGTTTTTTTTAATTGTTGAGACTTCTTGTGGCCTAACATATGGTTTACTCCAGAAACTGTTCCATTTGCTGATGAGAAGAATGTATATTCCGCAGCTGTTTGATGAATTCGTCTGTAAATGTGTGTTAGGTCCATTTGATCCAAGTGCAATTTAAGTCTAGTGTTTCATTTTTTGTTCCTGTCTACATGCTAAAAGTAGGCTGCTGAAGTCTCCAATTATTACTGCATTGGGGTCTATCTCTCTAGCTCTAATAATATTTACTCTATATAATTGAGTGCTGGGTGCATATACATTTAGAATTGTTATATCCTCATGCTAAATTGATCTCTTTATCATTATATAATGACCTTTCTTGTCTTATTTATTTATTCATTTTTAAACTTAAAACCTATTTTGGTTGATTTATGTATAGGTACTTGAAAACTTTTGGTTTCCATTTGCATGGAATATCTTTTTCCATCTCTTCACTTTCAATCTATGTGTGTCATTACAGGTGACATGAGTTTTTATAGACAGCGTTTAGTTGGGTCTTTTATTAAAAAAAAAAAATCTATTCAGCTAGCCTGTGTATTTTAATTGCAGAATTTAAATCTTTTACATTCCAGTTTGCTATTGATGGGTGAGGACTTCTCCTGTCATTTCGTTGTCTTCTGATTGCTTTGTACATCTTTTGTTTCTTTCTTCTCCTACTGTTAAGTTTTGCACTCTAGTGAGTACTGATAATACTTAACTAATTTCTCCTTCTCATTTGTGTATCTACTCTCCCAGTGAGTTTTATACTTCATGTGTTTTCCATGATGGTATATATTTTCCTTTCATTTTCAGATATAGAAACTGCCTAAGCATTTCTTGTAAGATCAGTCTAGTGGGAAGGAATTCTCTCAGTTTTTGCTTGTTTGGGAAAGATTTTATTTCTCCTTAACTTATAAAGGATAACTTCTTCTGTGTATAGTATCATTGGCTGCCAGTTTGTTGTTGTTGTTGTTGTTGTTGTTTGTTTGTTTTTTTCAGCACTTTGACTATATCATCCCATTCTGTCCTGGCCTGAAAGATTTATTCTAGAAATCTCTTAGTCTAATGGAGTATTTTGTAATATGTGAGTTGATGCTTTTCACTTGCTGTTTTTATACTTCTCTTACTGTCTTTGACTTCTACAGTTTGACTATAATATCCCTCAGAAAGAAACTGTTTGGGTGTAATCTACTTGAGGATTTTTGAGCTTTCTGTATCTGAATATCTATATCCCTTCCAAAACTTGTAAAGTTTTCAGCTATTTTTTCATTAAATAGGTTTTCTATATCTTTTCCCATTTCTTCTCCTTATGGAACTCCCAAAATTTGAACATTTGTTCACTTAATGGTGTCCCGTATACTTTCTTCATTTTTAAAATTATTATTATTTTTTGTCATATTGTATTATTGCAAATGAACTCTATTCGAAGTTAAAAATTATTTATTCTGCTTGATCTGGTCTGTAGTTGAAGATCTTAATTGTATTTTATATTTTAGTCATTGAATAGTTCAGTTTCAAGATTTCTGTTTGGATTGTGTGTATGTGATATCCATTTCTTTGTTGAATTTCTCACTCAGATAATAAATTGTCTTCTGGATTTTGTTGAATTCCCTCACTGAGTTTCCATTACATCATTGTTCTGAATTCCTTTTTAGACGCTTTATAAATTTCCTTTTCTTTGAGATCTGTTACTGGAGAATTATTGTACTCCTTTGTAGGCATCAAGGTTTCTTGCTTTTTTGTGCTTCTTGTGTCCCAACATTGATATCTGTATATATGGTGTAACAGTCACTTTTTCCAATGTTATGGAATAGCTTTATAGAAAAAGACTTTTCCTATAGATGTATTTTTAAATAGAGTCCTTTGTTTTTGGTTCTTGGTGGGTGTAGTTTCCATATGATTTCTTCCACTATAATCAGCATCAGTGGTGTCTGCAAGTTCTGCAGTTGACGAGGCTGTGATTTTTTATGGAGGCTGTGGTTTAGCTTTGCTGGGAACAGGGACATTGGTAGACCGTTCTTGTACCCCTGGGGGATGTGTGTGGATGTGTGGTGGCCCTGCTGCTGGGCGAGATTGGTTTGTTGGTAGCGGTAGCAACAAATCCTGCATAAGCTGATCCTTGGGCCCCTTAACATTGCATGTGGGTGCTAACAGTGGCAGTAGCAAATATCACACAGGCCAGTTCTTAAGACACTGGCAGACACACATGGGTCCACTGTGGTTCCACTACTAAAGTTGTCAGGGTTGCTATTGGCAGTGGCAGGCACAGGTAAGCAGCTCTCAGACTCTGATGAGGGCATATTTTATCTCCAATGTCCTGGAGACAGCCTCTGATGTGCTAGAGTGCCTGTTCCTCAGGGGGTAAGGGCACCATATGGGTTCAAGTGCCGTGTATGGTTGTACTACTGGTGTCCAGCTGTACATGTGTTATAACATTGTGTTCTCTGGGTGAATGAGGGGACCTAGGAATGTGGTGTTACAGGTGCTAATGGGCCCAGGGTAGAATATAGTCTTAAATTGGCTCTGCTCTCAATATGGCATCATGCTGCAATAGCCTAGATCCCAGAAGTGGGAGGGATTCAAAGTGAATTTACTTTCAAACAATGCAGTCTTACAGATTCCAGACAGCTTCCTGTACTAGGCTCAGGGTCTGTGAGGGCTGAAAAACTTTTCTGTATCTAGCATTGCAGGTGTCTGTGATGGGAGTATGGAATCCTGGGAATTTTCTACTTACTTTTTTTTCACAATTGGGAGTTCCTCTTGCCTATGAACTGATTTCAGCTAGCTCCTTTGTTTCTCTTCTATAGTGCTATATCCAGCTTCTGTGCTACAGAGGGTCTTTTATCAGTTTCTTACCGAATTTCAGTATCTGCTCTTAGATACTCTATTCCACGTGAGATTATTTATTTATTGTTTTGGTCCTTCTTTGTGGAGGAATCAAGGTTGGGTTCATCTAATCAGCCACCTTTGAGTTTCACAGTTTTTATTAAATCAACAAATAAAATGAGTGATCACAGTCATAGGCTTTAAACATGTACAAACTTCAAAGTAAGATAAATCTTTGCCATAAACCAAGTGAGGTTCAAAATATAATAATGACTTCACATCATTTGCGCTCATTAAAATTACAGCCGTGACCTCAGTGGGGAATTTACTAAGAAAAAGAGTAGTGGAGTATTAATGTCATATCTAACTTTTTAATGTTTTGCTGTGTGTATTCGGCAAACAGAATGAGTGGCTTTGTAAATATTTTTCTCAGTAGGTTTAGGGGTTTCATTAGGAAGGCTTTGGCTATGATTCGCTTGTTGTCCTTGTCATTCTCCACTCTATTTAAGTCCACTAGGACCTAACTAACTCGAGAAGCAGGATTTTATTTGGAAACAGGGGGGCACTGAACAATGACCTAAATGTAATACATAGCCCTTGAGGAATGGAGGAGAAGCAATAGAGAACCACTGAAAAACAAAAGCAATGTCAACATTCTGTAAAAGGAGTCATAAAAGTGCAAATCTGAGGTTGTCTGGAAGACCAAAAGGTAGAGTTACAAAGCCAAGAGGGAAAACAAAATATGTTTCCTGGAGCTCAATGCCTATACATTGGAAAGGTAAAAAGCCAAAAACTTCGGAAAGCGATGAGAAATGACACATACATAAAAAAATAAACTAAAGCAAAAATGTAAGAGAAAAGCTATCATTTCAGGTGGTGCTAAAGTACAATGGGACCGTGACTTCTTAGGGATCAACCAAAATAAAAGTTGATATTGGAAAATGAATTAGATTTAGGACCCACTATGTGTTTTAAGGAGAAATAAAACAACAATAATATTCTTTAATTACTACTCTTGAATATATTCCTTAGGAGACATATTTACTTTTTTATCAGTTAGAAATCTCTTGTAAGAATGTGAATCTAACATTTTATTCATCTATACAACTTTAAAAATAATTCTGATCCCCATCTGTGTTGTCTGAATTTTTTTTTAATTGCCACTCATTTTATAAATATATTGAACATCTATCACTAGTTACCTTGCTTAGCATTGAGGAAAAAAGGTGAAGTTTTAAATTCCTGCTCTTGAGTAATTCACAGACTAATGAGGAGACAGTTGATTAAATGGTTTATTTCAACACCATTTTAAAATGCTATCATATGGCTGGGCACGGTAGCTCAAGCCTGTAATCCCAGTACTCTGGGGGGCTGAGGCGAGAGGATTGCCTGAGCCCAGGGGTTCGAGATCAACCTGGGCAACTTGGTGAGACCTCGTCTCTACAATAAAATCAAAAAATTAGTCAGGCGTGGTAGCGCGCACCTGTAGTTCTGGCTACTTGGAAGGCTGAGGCGGAAGGATCGCAGGAGCCCAGCAGGTTGACTCTGGGGTGGCCATGAGTGTGCCCCTGCACTCCAGCCTGGCGATGAAGTGAGATTCCAACTCAAAAAGAAAACAAAAAAGGCTATCATATATGTGACATGGTAGTGTAACCAATGCTCCTAAGAGCATTGATACTTGCATTGCTCAAGGTAGAGACAATCTGCTACTTTAAAGCTGCCAGCAATTTTCTTAATCATTTTTGGGTAAGGCAGACTTCCCTTTTGGAAGGTATATTTTGAGGGGTGGGGAAGTAAGAAAATGGGTAGAATTTTGTGAGGGAAGGAAGAGTGGCATATGTTATGTTACTGGGTCATTTAGTAAAGAAAAGAACAGCCACCATTCTCTTCTGGAATGAAGATATTGAGACAGTGAGTAGTGTAATGATCTTGTCTCTAACAGCAGCTCACCTTTGCAGCTCTCACATCATGTGCTGGGCATAGTTCTATGGATAGTATATATATATATAAAACTTGCCACAACTCTATGAGGTAGGGACCCTCTATGTGGGTATGAAGTAGAGTATTACTTCTGTTTGTTAAAATGAGGAAACTGAGGCACAGAGAGGTGAATTTCCCCAGGGCACACGCAAATAAATAATGGAATGAGGATTCTAACTCAAGTGCTTCACCACTACTCCATACTGCCTCCCCTACCTCCAATGTGAGCAGAGTGGCTTTTCAGTAGAAGGTTACTATGATCAATCAAAGATTTCCCCTAACTATTCAACACTGCCCTCATGAGGATTGGGGGTTTTGTGTACCTTCCACTTGAATTTGGGCAGGTCCTGTGACCACTTTGAGTAATAGAATATGGCAAAAGTGGCTTATGCCCGTTTCCAGGCACTAAGAGACTGTCAAATTCGACTTCCTCCCTCTTGGAACACTCACTACTTCGATTTTTAAAAGTTGGAAAGGCAAATGCATGCCATAAAGAATACATTCAAGGTTAGAGCCCTAAGATGTCACTAAGAAGTCTGACTACCCTGTTAAAATATCACATTGTGAGGCCTTAAAGTTTTTATGAGATGAGATGGAGGAGGGAGGGGACCACCATCCTTCCATCAATCCTCTCTGAGGCAATGAGGAGAGGTTCTTTGTTCCTGTATATCAGCCCTACCTCCAGCTAGATGAAACACCACAAAATCCCAGTCAGTGCCAAGAGGAGCAGAAGTTTAGTACTGCCCAAATTCTATCCCTCAAAATTGTGATATGTGAAAAAAGAGAGAAAATGTTATTTTAAACTACTGAAGTTTGGGGTAGTTTGTTACTCAGCAGTAAATCAAATACAGAGCAAATACATTGACTTGGAAGTTGGCATGAGAGAGACAAGGTGAATGTGGAAGCCCAGAGAAAGGTAGAATAATGGGACCTGGTATAATGCTCTTTGCACTGGTACGAGGAGGAATCCCTCAAATCAGACAGGCGAGTGGGGATATCACTAGAGAATGTCTATCTTTTTGTTCTTGTGGTTACTTTAAGCTTTTGTTTTCTGCGTGTGAGTCCTACCTGTTATCCTTAGTTCTTCAGAAAGGTTTTATTAAATCGTATAGCCAATATTACAGTAAAGGACGCAGCAGGGTGGAAAATGATCACTCACCACATTCTGTATGGCATAAAGTAAATGCTCTAGTTCTTAGGACAGACTGCCTGAATTCAAATTCCAGCTCTCCAAATTACTTGTTTTATCCCCTTGGACACATTACTTAAACCCTTTTTGATCCAGTTGCCTCATCTCTACAATTAGAGTTAGTAGTTCGTTCTGACTCCCTATGTCTTTTGTCTTTATCATCAATGGAGGAGAACCTCAGAAACCTGCCTCATTCTACTCCTCAACATAGCCTTATTTCCATGATCTTCTATGAGTTTAACGTGGTTTAAGGAAAATGAGAAGAGTTTGGACACCTGGAGCATGATAAAATGCCAGTAGATAACAAGCATTTTAGTCAAGAGGGAAGCATGAGAAAAGACCCATGAGTGAGTGATAGCAATGTGTCTTTGGAGAATCACAAGTAGATCAAAATGACATTATGTCTGGGGTGCAAAGTAGAAGGTGCAGGTACTAGAGGGGAATGAAAGGTGATGCACTGGAGAAAGAGGTAAGAGCCAAACCAGGGAAAGCCTTATTTCTAATGCCAAGTAGTTTGGGTTTTATTGTGAAAGCAAGATGGGGAACAATTACAAAGTCTAAAATTGATACTTGATACCTATCACACATTAACATTTACTCTTTATAAGAAATCTGCAAAGCAGGCAGGAAATATATTGTTATTCCATCAATAATAAGGAAATTGAGAACTAGAGGTAAAGCCACTAGGATTCAACAGGTTTGTTGAGCCCTCGCAGGTCCAAGCAATCTAAGGCAAAAAACAAAGTGTTGGTGATAGAAGCCTACTCAAAATAAATACATGTAAAAAGAAGAGTTACTTTATATGTCTTTTTTTCTCACCATTCTGGATACTATGAGCTAAATGTTTGTGTTTGCCCATATTTACTTGTTAAAATCAAATCCCCAATACAATTATATTAAGAGGTGTGGACTTTGGGAGGTGGAGATTAGTACTTATAAAATAGCAAAAGGGAGCTCGCTTATCCCCTTCCACCATGTGAGGTTACAGCGAGAAGATGGCCCTCAGCAGACACCAAAACTGCTGACACTTTGCTCTTAGAGTCTGAAGCCTCCAGAAATGTAAGAACTAAATTTCCACTGCTTTTAAGCCACCCAGTTTATAGGAGTTTGGTGCTAAACCAATTAAGACAGTGGAATTTTACTATGCAGAAATTAAAAAAAAAGATTTCAGGCAATTCAGCACATATACCTAGGTTTACCTTCCACACTGTATTGTATAAACCCAAACAGAAACTGGTAGTCAATTACATATGCAAAATTTTCTTTATATATGCATATATATATTTATATTACTTTAAAGATGTAGGTACAATTCAGGATTAGGTATACAAGAAGACATCATACAAGTAAAGTTTGGGTCTTCCTTTGGTCCCCACTTTGCCTGATTTGAGATCAGGTACTCTTATTGATGTTGTGTGTCGTCAACCGCACTCCACCCACCCACCCCCCACAGTATTCCACCGCTATTGCCAATCCCTTTCCTATAGTCTTATGGTAAATGTTCAGGGTCCACTTATTAGTGAGAACATTGGTATTCTGTTCTTTGTTTCTGTGATAGATCACTGAGTATTATGGACTCTAAATTCATCCAAGCTGCTGCAAGGTCCATATGTTTGTGTTTCTTTATATATGCCAAACTTTCCAAATGATTCTTCTTGTCTTAGTATTTCTGTGTTATGCTATAAAGCAAGACGGGACCATTGTTCAAATAGACAATACTTCAACTTTCCATATCAAAAACAACAAATGACTTTGATGCCACATCACACATCAGGGATAAGAGTGGAGAAAACCATTACATTCTGAGAATTAGGTTTAATAATTTTTTTTTAATTATCACCTTATCTTGCCTTGTGTTCACAACATAAATGAAATTCACTTTTTTTCCATGCATAAAGAAATTTTTAAATCCATGTCAGCCTAATTTGGTCTAAATTTTGATGTTTCGGTTCCATCTACCATGCTTTATTCAAAACCATTAAAGAATAAAGAAAGATAGTCTTTTTACAATCATTAACCTTTCAAGTTTCTTTTTTTTTTTTTTTTGAGTTAGAGTCTCACTCCGTCGCCCAGACTGGAGTGCAGTGGCCACTCCCGGTCACTGCAGCCTCTACCTGCTGGGGTCTGGCGATCCTTCCGCCTCAGCCTTCCAAGTAGCTGGACTACAGGCGCACGCTACCATGCCCGACTGATTTTTGATTTATTGTAGAGATGAGGTCTCGCCAAGTTGCCCAGGTGGGTCTTGAACCTGCGGGCTCAGGCAATCCACTCACCTGAGTTCACTCCGAAGACTCAGCATGATTTACTAGTTAGGAATATTGAAATTTTGTAATAATATGAGACCCATGTTTTCAACAGTATCGCTATTTTTCAACTATTATATCTCATATACATAACTAGAAAGTATATTCACAAGAACAACAGGAGAGAAAATAGCATTATTGGAAGTCTCCCTCATCTAAGGAAAAAAAGAATAAACAAAAGACATTATTATTCTCCTATTTGTTGCTAGTTGGGAATTCAGCAGATGAAAATAAGGGACTCTCAGACCATTGTTAACTGTCTTTATGATCTCTCACTATGTACTTTCATCATAACAAAATAAAACAAACCACAACTACTTTTCTAGTACTGGGCCAGAGAACGAGTATTTTATACTTACTTCTTTCCTCTTAGGAAAGGGTTTTCTTTCTTTTCTTTTTTTAGAAAGCAGGATTTATTGAGAGGACAGAAAAGCTCCCACAGTGGGAGGGGAACTAAAGGGGTTGCCCAGAAAAGGGTTTTCTTTTCTTTTTCCCAGGTTTTTAGTGTGGGTGTATGTCTGGGGGTGGGACAGAGGGCGCAGGGCAGACAAAAGGTGAGAGCTGCCCCAGTCGTGCACGGCGGGAGCCCTGGATGCCGAAGCACTCGCGCATGCCGGAGCGCGGGGAGTGCAGGCCTGGGACAAGTGAGGCGCGCAGCAGCACTCTGGGCCCAAGTCGTGGGAGATGCGCCCGGTGAGGCACAGAGGGGCAAAACTGCCTCACAGACAGACAGGCATGGCGTTGCAGCAGTCGGTGAGACCCGTGTGCCCGTCAGTGAGCTGGGTCTGGTAGCAGCTGCTGGTGGCACCCTGGGGCTGACTGGTCACTGGGTAGGACGCAGCTGCAGGACAGCGATGGCAGTGTTGGAGACAAAGGTGTGAGGTGTGGATGGCACGGGCACTGAGTTTCGAAAAGGATTTTCTTTACCCTCACAGCCATGCTGTCCCTCACAGACTCTCCATTTTCTCATACCAAACCTTCTTGCAATTGCTGCAATTCATTAATTTATTAAGTCCTTAGATACTTCCTTAAATTTTTTACATGGTACCCTCACCATTGCAGGCTCTTGCCTTAAATAGTTCAAACCTCTCTTTGATCTCTCTCTGTTGCATTCATTCTCTATTCAAGTACTCAGCATGATCTTTCCAAACTGTGATCCTCATTAGAAAACCTCCTAATTCAAAATTTTTCTAAGACAATTCTCACCGTCTTCAATAAAAATGTTAAATTCCTTACTGTGTCCATTCTTATCACCTATGACTTCATTATCACTGTGATTCCGGGCCCCAGGGTAAAGGCTGGGGTAATACAGTTCATACCATTGGCAACGGAGCAGCAGAGGTAATTTAGAAGCAAGTGCAAGCAACTTGTTAGGTTTAAGTCTTTTAGGTTCCAGGTCTTAAGTAAGAAGAAAGCCAGGTTCTTCGACAGGCCTAAGGTCTTCAGTCTAGACTTTGGGGTTATTATACGGGGTCACATGAAGTGAATGATGTGGCTGCTTACAGTCGACCATGTCCCCAATTCTTTAATTTCTCTTAAACTGGATTGACTCCAGAAGGCTCTGACTGCTCTAAGCCAAACAAGTTCATGGCATCCCTCTTGCCATGGTGAATCCCTAATCTACACAGCCCATAGCATTCCTCTGGCCCCAAGGATCACCTCAGACTTAGTTAGGCACATCATCTAAGATGTTCCCATCATAATAAAGCTCTGGACTTTAATAAGTTTGGGGAAACATTATATCTCTTCCCTTGGCTGTGAAAAAAAAAAATGTTTTTAGCCCAAAGCTGCTAGCAGCTACTTTGCTACTACTATAAAACTCAGAAACTAAGGATAAATTCAGCATCTATGTGGACAGAGAGTGAGGCAGAGTACTTACAGAACCACAGAAAAATTAGGACATTATGAACATTTGTTGTTTATTACATGAGCCAATAAATTCCCTTTATTGGTGAAGCACAGACCTACCACCTCATTCTCATCTTCTATCCTTTCTTTTCCCTCTCTACCACAGCCCCTTGATCCTTGTAAATTTTTTCCTCTCCACACCCCTACTCCACCTATTTTATCTCTGGATCTCAGAAGAACCTGTCAGCATTTAATTTTTTTCTTCTGAACTGGTTGGGACCTAAAAGTAGATAGATGCTTCTGACCCTCTAGACAGAGAAGCCAGAAGGCCCTCTTACACAGTGGTCTTATGGTTAAATATCTTCCAGCTAGACCTTTCTTTCTCCTTACCTTCAACATAGTTATTATGTTAAAAACATATAGTCTTTTTCCAACTTTAATTGTATTCCCAAAGACCCACTCTGTTAACCTGAGTCCTATACGCAGCAAGCCTTGGAAAGTCAGGGAGAAAATGAGAGGTCAGGAAGGAGAAAAACCTACCACTGGACAGTATACATGGAATTGTTCGTGGTATCCTAAAAAGAATTAGGGTTAAACAGTTCTCTGTGTTCCTCTGCCTGTGAGCATTTCACCTGGCTCATGGCCTTATAGATCTTGGCCCACCTTTTAAGATTTAGCTTAAGGATGAGATTATAAAGCCACAAATACAACCGAGCATTCTCTCTGTTATGTCCCCATTATGAAACAGACTTCTATCATGGTTCTTGCTATTCTTTTTATATTTACTTGAGCTCAGTTCTGACTCTCTGACCATTCCCAGACAATAAGCCACTTAAAAATGAAGTCCCTGTCATATTAGAGACATTTTGAGTAATTTTTTTGTGTGCCAAACTTCTTCTACAAGCTAACATATGGAAAAAATTTAGACTTACATAATGAAAGTCTCCAATGAATATCATAAACAAGAGAAAAGAAGAGCGAAAGAGAGCTTTGAAGAAGACAAGACTTGAATACTTTCAAGAGAATGTAAGAACAAACTTTCCACTTATGCCTGAAGTCTATGATCTTTATGCTGAATCACCTAGTCAGCAAACCCTCCGGTGAGTTTATCACCAAGTCCCTCCAATTAATTATTAGCCTGGATTTCTTCTAGTCAATCAAAATTCTGCTTCACTTAAAGTTAATCTAACAAATTTTATATTTATCCTAAACTCTACATAAATCCTGACTTTTGGCTTCTTCAAGAGGCTATACTTTTAGTTGCAGTTCTGTCTTGGACAGCAAGAAATAACAACTTTATCTTTCAGATTTAAGTCCTAAGTCTTATATATTGTGATTCTCTCTAACAAATTATACTCTTATTTTTAGAGAGACCTGAAAACATATCTAAGCTATAATAAATGTGGTTTCTTTCAGGTGAAAAAACTACTTTTACCTGATGCTATCAAGTCATTCCCACATCTTCCACACTGCCTCCTCCCCTTTAACCTGTCTGCAACTATTTTGTTTTCTATTTTATCTCATCTGCTTCCTTTCTCTTCCATTCAATAAGGCTCAAAGCCAATTGCTTAAAATTATAATAATTGCCTGAAAAGAGCTTTAGATAAATAGGAAGAAATGTGTATACCCTTCTTAGTATGTGATGCTTTGTTATAACAAAACACCACGTACAAAGTAATTATAATGAACATAAAGGTATTAGTTTACAGTTCTGGAAGCTGGGAAGTCCAACATCAAGGTGCTAACATCTGATGAGGGCCTTCTTGCTGTGTCATACATGGCAGAAGGCATCATGTGGTGGAAGGGCTAAGGGAGAGCTAGAGAGAGAACAAGAGGGGATAAATCAGCTCCCATGATAATGACATTGCTCCATTCATGAGGTCAGAGCCCGCTTAATCCAAACACCTCTCAAAGCTCTCACCTCTTAATACTCTTACAAGGGCAATTAAATTTCAACTTGAGTTTTAGAAAGACTGAGGATTCAAACCACAGCAATATCCAAGATATAAATAATCCAAAAATTAACCATTTATATACTCTGTTGCCCAATAATAGAGAGACAAATTCCCAAAGTGTCTGAGCTACATGAAATTTAACATTCAGTGCAGAACTTCAAATAGTTCTTTAATATGGATTTCTAGAAGCATATTAATATTTTCTAAAGGGAATTTTTTTAATTTACTCTGTTATTTTAATTCTTGAAAAGATTTTACTACTGGTATTTTTTAATATACTCCTCTTTGTAATTTGATTCAAGCTGTTTATCCAATATAGTGTCATCTTTTTAATTCTTTCTAAAAATTCAATGCAGAATTTCACATAGACCAAAAAAAGTGACTATGAAATTTCCCCTATGTGCTTTGGCTCTGACATTTCACTCAAGGTGGGTATGGCAGATGGGGAACTTGGGCTGGAGTCTGTTTCAGCTAATTAGCATTAAAGTGGTTTGGTCCCAGTAATCTTCCTGCTTCTCCTCTTTGTTGTTGGTTTAGATAGCATGAGAAGGCATCAACACAGTGTCCCACGCATATGAGCCACTCAGTAAACATTTTGTAAAGAAACAAAATCTAATATAAGAAAAATAAATGTTACAGTAGCTGTTTGCTAAAAATGTTTGATTCTTTCTCTCCCCAGCATATAGTGAAATTCTACTTACTTGCTCCCTCACGACTGGGTGAGTGAGAAGTAAGAGATGCCACTTCTAGAGTATTCCATTATCCCTGCAAGACCCTCTAGAGCCTTCTTTTTCTTCTGAGTGGGCACTGGTTGCTGTATCCTACTGGATCTTTGAATAGTTATGTTGACTAGAACCTTCTAATGATCTATGAGAACATGAAGCATGAGCAAGAGACAAACCTTTGTTGTTTTAAGCCATGGAAAATATGGAGTTATTTGTTACCCCAGCAAGACATAGTCTATTCTGACTGATTCAAGTGCAGTATAGCTCATCCAAATAAATGAAGTTATCTGGATACCAAAAATACATGCTGTTGGAGGAATTGGATACTGATGATGCTATAGCAAGCACAGATTATATGTTACTTAAAATCTTGGAATTAAGAAACTTCCTGTACAAATAGCATGAAAATGGCCTCTCATTTCACCTAATGTTAAAACCTCAACTGATAGACTAAACTCTAACATTAAAGGTCAAAGTAAAGTCAAAATAGCTCCTTTACCATACACTTTATGTTCCAGCCCCGGTAATTGAAATTTGTCTGCTGACTGCTGTTACCCCAGATGCTGTGGCTAATAATTATAACCAGGCCTTTGTTCCTCCTTTGCTCGTTTCCTTCTTAGCATGAGTCAACAAACTTCGTTTTAAGCTCTATAAGGGGCACTAGTCTTTCTTTTGTTCTTGGCAGAGGGAGGAATATTTTTAGAAAAGAACCTTACTATTTTCAGAAGGGGGTCATTATCAGCCACAAAATGAGAAGAATGTGTGTCCTGGAAGGCTCAGATACCCAGTTAGTGAATTCAAGCTCTCTGGCTCCAAACCACAGAAGCCTCACCATTCTGATTAGCTTTGGTTGCAGAAGCAATTCAGGATGACACATCCCCTCTCTTACTACCTTGGCCTTTGTTTCTAGGGAACAAACAGGGTTTGGAGTTCTAAAGTTAAAAATAAAATCACATTAACGTTGGACATCATAAATCTTGACTTTGGCAAATGGGTACACCACCACAAATTTCCCGGAGATCAGCTAATCCTTGTGACAGAAATGTAGTGCAGTGTCTCTCTGCTGGGGATAGTGTGTGCTTTAAGTCTGGTTGGCTCCTTCAGCTCAGAAAACTCACTCTGTGCAATTGATTCTGTGTGCCCGGACATCACCAATGCCTAGAAAAAGAGAATATGTAAATGTTCTGGGCAGATTTGTAAATTAGACTCCTGAGACCCTGCCATCTCCAATTCCCCCTTCCCCTTCCTCCTCTTATAATAGAAACACAGCATTTTGGAGCCAAAGTCTCTCTTCCTAGAGTCTGCAACCATTTTCTCAAAGAACAGTCCTACATAATTCCTAAATTGAGCTTGCCTCCTTTTACGTTGTGGCAAAGTGCAATTACAGTTTAAAGGGAATATTTATGTACATTAGTTAACGACATCATTGCAACTTACTGCTCACACATCAACACTTAATTAGTGTAAGCATAAGTGACATAATTGCTACAAGGCATGCATTTACTAGTAATGTGAGGTAATTTCATGCACTATGCACATTTTAAATATCTACTTTATACTTTGGCAGACTGAATTTTTTAAATCAATAAGGGATATTTACAGGGATCAGAAAGCGGTCTTCTTCTCTATTGTAGACAAGTACACTGTCACAGCCTTTGGAAGTATTTAATACCCTACAGGATTTTTAAAATCAGAAAGGTTAAAAATGGGCCGCAGTCGCTGCCCTTGGGAATCAAAAGAATGCCGTAATATACATGGCGTCATCCACATTAATTATATGTGTTGTCCTCTTTCATTTACAACTATTTAACGTGCATTTCAATGTCTCTCCAGTCATTGCAAATTTTATGTGAGGGAACTTTTTTTGAAATACAGTGGTCTTGTGAAGTGGGAACCCTCAAAAATCCCAAATGCTTCTAAGAAATTATGAAGAGTGGCCTTTCTAAAATGTACATTCATTCAAAGCAACTTCTCACAGAAAATTCTTCAGCTGCTTTTCTTACATGTACGGTCAAGTCAAAACCCCAGCAAGGGACACAAGACCCTGACTGATCTGGTCCTTGTCCACCCTGGTCTCCTGAGACAGTAAACCCCAATTATTCCAAGGATTCTGGGCTTGTCTTGCTACTACTGTTTGTGCTATACTCTCCTCCTGCCGGCGGTCTCAGCTTTCCTTCCAATCTCCATTCAGTCATGCGTCCCTACTGCAAGCTCCTCTCTCATCTGGTGTGGCATCTATCACATGGTATGGTGTTACTCACATATCTGTCTCCTCCACTAGATATTGGACAAGACTCAAGTGACAAATTGGATTTCATTTGGCTAATCTCCATAACTAAGGTGAATCCAATTTCATACAGAGACATAATGGTATAGTGAAGAAGAACCCGGACTTGAGAGTAAACAGTCCTCAATAAAAGGTGACTTTAGCCAAAACGCTTTCCTGTGCTTCTGTTTCCTCATATGTAAAACAGGGAGAAGTGGCCTAAATACCAACCTCAGAGACTGACTGATGCTAGTTGAGCTTCCTGAGCTGCAGACATAGATTTTTCCGGTTCTCTCCTTGGGAAGCAAGCCCCTTTGCCCTCTGAATCTCATCTCCAGGTCTGCCCTAATTGTCACAACCCAGCTCTGATTTTCAGAATCCTAGTATAGGTTAGAACCTAGGCTCCCTACTGCTCTGCTGCAAAGTGTTAACAGAGACATCCACAAAATGTTGTGATTCTAAATTAACTTTTTTCCTTCTCAGGAAGGTAAACAACACATCACCTCAAGATAGTAGTGGCCTAGATTTAAGTTCCAGCTCAGCCACTATGTAAGTCATTGAGCAACTTTTTAATTGCCAGCTATATACCAGGCAATGCATTAGCTGCTTAGAATGCGATAATGAGTGAAAACCGCCACCTCCTAGAACAAAAGTGGTTCCAGTTAGGTCTAGGGGGCAGACCTTGGACCTGTATGAGGCTGTTTCCTTAAAGTGGTGACAATAACCCCCTACTTATAGCTTTGCTATCAGGATTTTTTTAAAAAGAAAGCATATATGAGAATATATTATCAACTGTAAAGTACTGTCTATGCAAAATCAGAATTACACAATTTCTTATTCTTCTCAATTCTCTTCCATTTCTAAGTCCATATTAACCTAGCAGTGGAGGTCACACGGCTAAATGCACTTTCCTCTACGGTTTCTACGCTGTATTCCCCATAAGTTCAGATCTTCCTGCTTGACAGGCTAATGTGCCGTTGCCATCCCCCTCGATATTAGTCTAATTCTGATTTGAGGCTATGGAAGTGACAAGTGAAGCTATTTTAGAGGTGCCTGGGGTCGTAAAACATTTTGAAAATTATTTGGCTGTCGAAGTCATGTCAGAGCAGATCTGCATGAAGATTCTGTGGTTCTGAAGTGAACATGAGGTGTCTTTCCGCTCATGCTCTGGGGAGAGCTGGCATGATAAACGGTGCCATCATCAGTCACTTTGCTGGATGCCAGAGAGGCCTGCTCTGAGCCCACTAAGCGAATGTTGTGGGGATTCACTCAGCAACTTGGAGGAAGCCTTGCCACCAAGGGTGCCTAGAAGGATCCAAGAATAGGAAACAAAAAACACTCTAGCCACAAAAAGATATTTTTTTAAGTGTCAGAAATGGATATTTTTTTTCAGCAGGGGAGATTTAGAAAGCATTGAGGGGAATTATCTATCTTGCACTTTCTAAAAGAATGACTGAGAAAAGTTGCAAAACTCATAATTGAAATTCTCTAGCCATTTGTTCTTTCCCCTCGGTTTGTGCATTGAGCCTAGCTGCCCTCTTTAAATAATGATAATAATAAATCCAATGAACATGGGAGGACACTGCCAAAAAAATAGATTTTTTTTTAGACAATAGCTTTGAACTAGTAGTTTTCAAATAGAGGATGCCTGGAGGTGCCATGAGGTGTCTTATTGATTACCACCAATGGGAGAGGGAGGTAAGTGGGAGAGAGAGGTAAGGAGGAAGCCCAGGGCGGTGGGACTAGAGTCTGTACTACAAAGGCCAGGCCCATAAAGGTAACAATTTTACTCGTATCTACATATATTGGGGGGATCCATACATAGAAAAGATGGGTTCTGCTTCTAAAGTATCTAATTGACTGGAAAAGACTAAGGCAATTTCTATCGATATTTCTCTAAACCTCACCAACTAGTCTGTAAAGTCCCCTAGGATTAGGATCACACATGATCCATTTCTGTATCCACCATAACACATTGTGTTTTACACATTGATTATTCTCCATAGATGCTTGGTGAATGACTGAATAAATGAGCAAATAACTATGAAAAAACTAAGAGAAAGAACGGTCAAGAAGATAAAGAGAAGAAGAGATAAAAATGGAAGGAGAGAGAGAAAAAAGACAAATTGGATAGAGAATAATTTGCATACAAATTAAAAAATAAAAATCAGAAAATACGGTGGTTTGTCTAGCATAAGTAGCTTGACTGATGTAGTACAGTCAGGAGTGCTTTGTGGTTTGTCAAGGGAAGCAGAAATCTCTCCAACACCTTCTTCCTGTTCCCTGTACCTTGTCTATCTCTCTTCCCCATCATAGACCCTATGGAGCAAACAGAAAGAAAGGTACCTTTCAGATAAAAATCCCTCTTGCACATGACTAAGTTATTTTAATTTCCTGGTTCCTACAGCCTTCTATAGATAGATCTGTAATTCTAGACTATGGTGGTTAAAATTATCCTGCCTATTTCCATCACCTAATTCCATGCACAAAGATCATTCTCACAGTACAGTCACCATCAAATAAGTCTACCCCACTAATGCACTAGACAGATTCAAAGTGGTGTATCAGACTTAGCAGCTTTCAGACAAAGAATATTATTTTTAATGCACTATGGCAAAGTAAGCGTCGATGGTGCTTTTGACCTTAATTATTTGTGATAACTAACTGAATAGAGCCACATGGTTCTCAGAGCTGCAAAACCATATTTCCACAAACCTCCATCAAGTAACAATTATTGATGATTCCAATCTCTTTCAATAAATATTTCAGAACATGGCAGAATCATGGTATCAGTAGCAGACATGCTCAAAATGTCCTCCTGGATATGGGCTATTATTTTTCTAGTTACACAAAAGAGTGAGCTTTTATCTTCTTTCTCGGTGGATTGATTTATTTATGTCACAAACTCCACTTAAAAATTATAATATCGAAAACCATACCACTCCATGTCTTCTTGCAAACTACTGAAACCATCCTCACCCTTGATTTTGCCTCATTTATGTCAAATTATATCTGTCTACCACCTTCAAAAGCATTATTTTTAGGCCCTGGGGAAAAGTTGCATTTGAACTAGAATGGGTCTAGACCTGGTATAAACTAAAGATCCTTAAGATTAGTCTGAGCCGGGCACGGTGGCTCATGCCTGTAATCCCAGCATTTTGGGAGGCAGAACCAAGAGGATTGCCTGAGGTCACGGGCTTGAGACTAGCCAGGGCAAAGTAGTGAGACCTTGTCTCTGTAATAGATTTTTTTAAAAGATTAGTCTGTATAAGCATATCTAAATTCCCAAAAATATCTAGCCCATTTTTGTATAACTCATTTTCTCAGTTTGGTTTACCACTGGGTTTCTAAAAACCACAATTTACAAATCACAAGAAAGTGTTTGTCATATTACTTATAGATAAAATCAGCTGGGCACGGTGGCTCACATGTGTAATCCTAGCACTTTGGGAGGCCAAGATGAGAGGATCGCTTGAGCCCAGAAAGACGAGACCACCCTGGGCGACATGAGACACCTGTGCAAAGATTAAAAATAATAAATCAGCCAGGCATGGTGGTAGCTCACACCTGTCATCCTAGCTTTTCAGGAGGCTGAGGTGGAAGGATTACCTGAACTCAGGAGGTTGAGACTGTGGTGAAGGATGGTCGTGCCACCACACTCTAACCTGGGTGACAGAGTGAGACTCTGACTCAAAAGGTAAAGATAAAAATAAAATTAAAATCTCCACCTAGGGTTTGTAGAAAAGTTAAGAATGAATGTCAAGTCACAAAAGCAGACCCACTGAATCACACAAATCCTACCTTCAGTTTGTCTCTTACAACTCCCTATTTCATTCTTGACATAGTCCTGATTCAGACATAATTATCTCTGGCCAGGACAACACAACAGCTCTTGCCTTCAAACAGTTTCCAGAAGTGTGGACCAAAGCACAGGCCCTCTATAAAACAAATAAAGATATGCAGGATCAGATTGGCATCAGACTTCTCATCAACAATTCTACATGTTAAAAGATAAAGATTCATTCAAAGATCTGTAAGTTTCTGAACCTAAATTCTATAGCCATACAAAATATCAATCAAGTCTGAAGATAAAACAAACTTATGTTTAGATAGGCACAGACTGAGAACACTGATAACCCAAGAACTACGTGTGAGAAACACATTTGAGTATGTACTCTAGACTAAAAAGTTGAAACCAAAAAAGGGAAGACATGGGACTCCAAAAGAGAGAAGCTACCCCATGAGGGCAAGACACTCTCAGGGGCTAATGATCACTGGAGTGGTAAGTGGGTCAAAGAGTAACCAGCCCAGGTTACCGCAGAAAGTTGAGGTGCTCCTGAAAGATTATCTCTGAAAAGAAACTATAATTTGTGCAATAAATGAGACTGAGTAATATTGAGAATATGGTAAAAAAATTTATTATTAACTTGACAATGATAATAAAATACATTAAATGGAAAACAGTAAATTCATTGACAAAAAGTCCATTTTTTAAAAAGCAGGAAAAACAGAAGCACTACCCCAAAAAAGCTATGAGTCATGCTAAAATATGAAAAAATTGTAATAGAAGTGAATCCAATTGACTTGGTCAATAGGAACATTCTTGCTCCAATGGAAAAAAAAATGCTATAATATTGGATGTAAAAAGAAGAGAATGAATCCAACACCTTTACTTGAATTTGAGGTGAACAATATGTACACGGCCATAGAAAGAAATAATATTTCTTGGTCTTCAGCCAATAAAAGCTAAAGACATAGCACATACTTATAGTTTCAACAGGAAAGGTGAACATGTAAAATTAAAAGAGTCACCAGAAACTGGGAAGTCAAAGGGTAAGAGAGAAAATAGGAGGAAGAAGAGGAATATAAATATAATATTTAGATTTATGAAAGCAACCACAGGAGGAAGTAAAAATAGCAGTATTAAAAGTGAAAGCCTGAGACGGAAGGATCGCTGGAGCCCAGCAGGTCAAGGCTATTGTGGCTGGAAATGGCCACTGCACTCCAGTCTGGGTGACAGAGTGAGACTCCAACTCAAAAAAAAAAGTGGTTGCCTTTAGGGAGTGAAACTGAGGTTAAGAAAAAAGTGATACCTGAGCCCACAGGTTTGAGACCAGCCCAGGCAACTTGGTGAGACCTCATCTCTACAATAAATCAAAATTAGTTAGGCATGGTAGCGCATGCCTATAGTTCCGACTATTTGGAATGCTGAGGTGGAAGGATTGCTGGAGCCCAGCAGGTTGATGCTGGGATGGCCGTGAGTGTGTCACTACACTCCAGCCTGGGCGACGTGAGACTCCAACTCAAAAAAATAACAATAATAAGTGAGCAGAAAACAATATGCTTTTCATTTCAAACTCCAGTCAATTATGTACAAGAATATATTATGTAATTATTGTTAAACAATGATATAAATAAAATATAATAACATGGACAAAAGGAGCCCTTAAATAAAAACACAGAGCATGATCTGAACTATTTGTGAGTGTATCTATGCTCTGGAAAAGCCTCAAAAGATAGATACCCTATCATTCATGGCTTTTACATTTGCAAAACGGTTTACTGGTGATTTGCACTTTCTTCTTTACATCCTTACATTTACCTGATTCCATATTTACAATGAGCACATTTCTTAAACACAGAAAAAAATTTTACCCTTGGAAATCAAATTTCAAAATGTGTCTTTAATCCTACAATTAACCAATTTAAAATATCCATATACTTATTTCCAGATGTTTTTATTAATATTTTTAAGTAGGGCTATAAATATATATTTTTTTCATAAAATAAGATTATATAAAACATGCTATATTTTCAAGCTATTCACCATCCATTTATTTACAACATGTTCATTCCTTTAATATATTGCTTACCACACAAACCAGCCATAATGTTCATTTTTCTGACATGTCTGTTTTGCCCAGAGTATAAGATCCTGAAGCTAAGAACTGTGTTCTAATAATTCTTTGTCCCCAGTACCTTGCACCAGAAAAGCACGCAATGTGTATGCCGATTAATCTGAAGAAAAGCTTGATGAACTTCTCTGCTGTGTGCACAGTTACCAGACATTCCCTTTCATAAATATTATGCTCATGCATACAACAAAGGCATGCCAACATGCTGGCCTCCACATAGACCAGGGTTCTCAATAGCAGAACTATTGACATTTTGACCTGGATAATTTTTTATTGAGAGGGCTGCCTTGAGCACTATAACAAACTTTAGCGGTATCCTTGACCTTGGACAGCAGCACTCTTCTCCCAATTGTAACAACCAAAGTTTCAAATTGTCTTCTGGAGGGCAAATTCAACTCGGGTTGAAAACTACTAACACAGAGAGTGTGTGTATAATCCTTGAGCAGACTCACCACTGTTTACCTTCAAACCTTTTACTAGGAGGGGTATGTCCTGGCTCAGTCTGGATGCCTCCTGGGTAGGCCAAGGATATCTGACCCACCCTTTAACTACTGTAGTTTCTTATATATAGCTGCACCGGCAGTCATGGTTCTGTTTTGAACTCTCCAAGAACAGAAGAAAGTTGAAATGAGAGTGATTCCCATCTTTTTCTTTTTTTTTAATTTTTATATTTTTACTTTTATTTTATTTTATTTTACTTTTAGATTCTTAAGGTACTCATATATATTCATTACATGGAAATATTGTGTAGTGGTGGGGATTGGGTCTCAGGTGGCCCGTTCCTCAGATAATGAACATGGTGCCTCATGGTAGTTTCTGAGCCCTTCTCCCATGCCCCTCTTCCTTATTTGTGTCCCAAGTGTCTATAATTTCCATCCTTGTGACCGTTTAGCTCCCACATATGGGTGAAAACATGTGGTGCTTGGTTTTCTGTTTCTGAGTCAGTTTACTTAGAATGATGATCTCCAGTACCATCCATGTTGCTGCCAAGGACATGATTTCATCTTTTTATGGCTGTGTAGTATTCCAAAAGACATTATAGCAGTATTCCTTCTGTACTGCTGCTGTGAAATATTTCAGTAAAAATTCAGCCTTCAGAAATTCCAGATAGAAAGTCCAGACAAAAAGGCACCATTGTGTATGTTCGCAGGCATCCCCAAAACTCCGAGACACACATTCCAAGCTCTCCCAAGAACTCCCCTCCATGCACTGTTGTATGTATTATGAAGCTTGTCTTTCTGAAAATACATGCCAATCTTCATGAATGTCTCTTGACGCCCCCTCTCTCGACTTTAGGGGAAAAATTCACTCCCCTGCTCTCTATCACGGAAAGAGAGAACAATCACTTTTCAGCTTGACTATAACACTTCTTAAAAGACTGAAAACCTCAGTGGTTCTCTCTTTCCCAGTTCTGATGAACTGAACTGTGTCCTAAAAAAATTATATGCTGAAGTTCAAATGTGACTGTATTCAGAGAAAGGATCTTTGAGCAGGTAACTAAGTTCAAATGACATCATTAAAGTGGACCTTAACCTAATATGACTGGTATCCTTAAAAGAAGAGGAGGTTAGGATATGACAAGTACAGAAGGAAGCTCACATGAAGACAGAGAAGATGACCATCTGCAATTCAAGGAGAAAAACTTCAGAGGAAACCAACCGTGCTGACGCCTTGCTCTCAGACTTCTGACCTCTAGAACCATGAGAAAATAAATAAACGTCTGTTGTGTAAGCCACTCAGTCTGTGACACTTTGTCATGACAGTTCCAGCAAACCAGCATACTCCTGTCTCGTTCTTATTGACTTGGACTGGGGAGATAGTTGGATGAGAAGGGCAAGTAGAGCCTCTGCTTATTAATCCCTGGAGACATGTCTAACCTCGGTTTTTGATGGCTTCATTTAAATGAGGGGTGCTTGGACCCTCTTTAAATCTGAGCCCTAGCCGGGCTGCGTGGCTCAGCCTGTAATCCCGCGCCTTTGTGAGGCTGAGGTGATTGGATTG
>NW_007231546.1:31462-121655 GCF_000164805.1 Carlito syrichta | reverse complement strand
GGCGACAGAGTGAGACTTCCAACTCAAAAAAAAAAAAAAAAAAATCTGAGCCCTTATCACCAATTTTGAAGCAATAGAAAAAAATCTCACTCATTGTCATGTTACATATGCATCTATAAGGATTTGAACAGAATTCAAAAAGAAAGCCAGGTTTTCAGTATCGCAAAGAGACAAATAGCTCCTCTGTTGTCCATTGCTGCCATACATCTCATAAACACCTCTTAAAGCAATAGCACCTTGCCTATATGAACCTAGGTGAAGGTTCTATGATGCAGTGACATGTCTGCTCGGTGATTTCATGGATGATATACCATAAACATGGCCAGTTTGTAGAATGATCTCCTTGCATTGCTGGCTGGGAAATTGTTTTCAAACACTGATCAAGGTCTGTATGGCATCCTTCTAAGTAGACATAAATCACTACCTTGAGTGCTCCGAACAATACTGAGACAGGAAATGATCTTGGCGGTCACCTAACCCAATCCTTTATCTGATGTTTCAGTGACCTCCTTCTACCTATGGCCATGAGAGGTTGTACATAAAGCAAAACAGTTGAGAAATACAACCAGGCTAGGATTCCATATGCATAAGCCCTGTCTAGAGAGTTAATAAAGACTTATGCATATTTACACCTAAAACATTGTTTTTAAAGAAGTTAGTCTTCAAGATTCCTGGTTGAATAGGCAAACACCATCCACATTCCTGCTCGTTTCCTTCAGCACCTTGCCATCCTATGCCCCATTATATGTCTGTCATCCACTAGGTGTGAATAAAGTGAAAAGAGCACATTATAAGAAATTCATAATCCATTCTCAGCCTAATAGAAGCAAATAGTTGAATATTTGACTTTGAGCAAGCCCATTAATCACTTTTTGGCTTTTCATTTCTTCATCTTAAATCAAGAGGATAAAAGTAAATAGACGTAAATGTCACTTTCATTCATGAAATCTCACTATATATATTTATTCCAAAACTCACCCTATCCTATTCTGTTTATCTAGTTTTGCCCACAGCCTTTTGCTAAACTTTTTCCTGTAATATTACCTAAACCTGTACATATACACATATTTCCATTCCAGGTGATGTTATCACTATGAAACATCCTTGAAATTACAGTCAATCTTTACAAAGACTGTAAGGAAATGCTAAGGGGTCAGGTAGTATGTTCATTTTCTGTCATTACTATAAAAAATTTCCACAAATATAGTGACTAAAAACAACATGAATTCATTATCTCATAGTTCTGTAGGTCAGGAGTTTGGGTTGGTTCAGCTGGTCTCTCTGATCTAGGTTTCACAGGCTGAAATCAAGGTGTCGCCAGCTGGGTGCTTATAAAGAGGTTCTGAGAAGGATCTGCTTCCCGGCTCAATCAGTTTGTTGGCAGATTGCTGCTTCTTGTGCTGTTGGGATTGGAGGCCTATCAGCTAGAGATACCCTTAGGTCCCAGAGACCTCTCTATAGTTCTTGTACTTGAGCCCTATATCTCAGAGGCAGCAACAGCATGTTGAATCTTTCTCAAACTTGAAAACTCTCTGACTGCTTCCAGCCAGAGAAAGTTCTCTACTTTTAAAGGTTCGTGTAATTCAACTGGATCCTTAGGGATAATCCAGGATAATCCCCTTCTCTTAAAGTCTTCAATTGCAACTGCAAAGTCTCTTTTTGTACTTTGAAATGTAACATATTTACAGGTTCCAGAAATTAAAACATCAATATTTTACGTGGGGGTGGGAGGGGAGGCATTACTCTGCCTATCACAGGTGGTAAGAGGAGAAAAGAGATTGATGGTACAGAAATTACTTTCTATGTAGTATTGATCGGCCCAGGGAGTTTCGTTTTCCTAATTCAACCAGATGTTTATAATAGTAACTCACATTTAACATGCATTATTGCATGTGTAGCATTTTAAGCATTTTACTTGTATAGACATACCTTGTTTTATTGTGCTTTGCTTTATTGAACTTTACAGATATTGTGGGGGCGTTCCCTCCCTTTATTTCAAAAACTTTAGGGAATTCAAATAGTTTTTGGTTACATGGTTGCATTGTATAGTGGTGAAGAAGTCTGGGCTTCAATTGTACCTACCACTCCCACCTATGTACGTTGTACCAAAAGGTGATTTTTTTTTTGTCCCACAACCCTCTCCCTCCCCTTCCGAGTCTGCACTGTCCATATGTCATTCTCTATGTCTTTGAAGATCCTTAGTTTAGCTCACACCTAAAGTGAGAACACGCAGTGTTTGATTTTCTGTTCCTGAGTTAGTTCACTTAGGATGATGTTCTCCAATTCCATTCAAATTGCTGCAGAAGATAGTATTTCATTATTTTTAAGGGCTGGATAGTATTTCATAGTGTATATATGCAGACTTATAGTATAACTCAAAATCAGGTAATGTGATGCCTCCAGCTTTGTTGTTTTGCTCAGGATTGCTTTGGCATTCTGGCTCTTTTTTGGTTTCATATAAATTTTAGGATTTTTTTTTTCTAATTCTGTGGAAAAATTACATTGGTAGTTTGATAGGTATTGCATCGAATCTGTAGGTTACTTTGGGTAATATGGTCATTTTAACAGTGTTGATTCTTCCAGTCCATGATCATGGACTGTTTCTCCATTTGTTTGTGTCCTCTATAATTTCTTTCATCAGTGTTTCGAAGTTCTCCATGTAGAAATCTTTCATAGATGCAAAAATATTCAACAGAATATTAGAGAATCAAATTCAACAGCACATAAAAATAAATAAATCCACCACAGTCAAGTGGGTTTTATCCCGGCTATGCAAGGATGGTTCAACATATGAAAGTCAGTAAACATTATCTACCACATAAACATAATTAAAAACAAAAATCATATGAACATTTTAATAGATGCAGGAAAAGCATTTGATAAAATCCAACATTTCTTCATGATTAAAAACCCTCAGCAAAATAGACACAGATGGAACATTCCTCAAAATAATAAAAGCCATATCTCATACCCATAGCCAATGTCATCCTGAATGGACAAAAGCTGAGCGCCTTCCCTTCAGAACTGGAACAAAACAAGGATGTCCACTTTCACCACTCTTATTCAACATAGTACTAGAAGTCCTAGCCAAAGAAATCAGGAAAGAAAAAGAAACAAAGGGTATCCAAATTGGAAAAAAGAGATCAAACTATCTCTGTATGCCAGCAATATTATCTTATACTTAGAGAATCCTAAAGACTCCCCCAAAAGACACCTGGACCTAAATGAAATCATACAAACATTTTAAATTTCAGAATACAAAATCAACACACATAAATCAGTAGCACTTTTCTACACCAATAACAACCAAGCTGAGAATCAAATAGGTAACTCCATAAAGCTAAAAAAGCCATAAAGCTAAAATACCTAGAAATAAATTTAACCAAGGAGGTGTGTCTTCTACAAATTGAAGGTTTGTGGGAGCCTGCACTGAACAATTCTATCAGTGCCATTTTTTTCCAACAGCATGTGCTCACTTTGTGTCTCTCGGTCACATTTTTTCTAACAATAAAATGTTGTTTAGGTAAATGTGTACTTTTTAGACATAATACTATTGCACACTTAACAGACTACAGTACCGTGTAAACATAATTTTATGTGCATTAGGAACCAAAAATGTATGACTTGCTTTATTGCAATATTTACTTTATTGTGATGGTCCAGAACTGAACTTGCAATATCTCCAAGGTGTACCTATATTTAAATGCATTATTTCATTTAATCCCCGTAATGTTTTATGCAGTAAATGTATTGTTTTCCTTATTTTACATTTGAGGCAGCTAAGGCTCGACACCTTGAATACCTTACAACATGATTAGTTAAGTAGAAGAGCCAAGATTCCAGCCCAATTCCTGTGATTCCAGAGTTCACACCTGCAACATTTTACAGCTAAGTCAGAGGCTCACAGACAACCTGTGACTTCACTAAGATGGTTAATGAAAGTATTGGGAAAGAAATCAAATCTACACCAGCCTTTGCACAACCTGCTCTGGTTGGCTGCCCCTCCATATCACCTGTGATGAAGCTCTTCCATCAGGTTTTTCCTACTACCCATTTGTCCTAATGTCACCAAATTTTTATGACTCTCATCTCCACATGTCTGAAAGTACAGGTTTCTTTGTGGCCAAAGGTTTCGGAAAGAATGGGACTTTTAAAAATACTATAAATTTCATACTTTAGGATGCTAAAATATAAATTTGGTAGAACTAGTTTTTGGAGCTTGGAGTCCCATAATTACCTTTCAGCACAGCAGGCAGAAAAGAAAGCAGTTACCTAGACCAAAATGAAATGGAACAAGAATATCACACCATCAGAAATTGTGTATGAATGAGTAGGAGTTTATAATATTCACTCTTCAGTTTCATTTGTAAGCACTTGTTCAAGCATGTAAGTAGCCATGTGTTCCTCAAACTGTTAGGGTCCACTGTATAACCAATGACACACAATGCTAAAGAAGTATTCATGTTCCTGGAGCTAAATATTCACTTGAACATACTATAGAAAGCAATTAATGAGCTCTTTCCCTAACTCATTGTTAGGGCATTTTGAAATTTTACTAAAGTTTCTTCCAAGGTTGGATGCTGATATCCTGGCCGGTTCTATAACAAGCACTACTTTCAGACACATTCAGAAAACTCAGGAAGTTATTGTGTAGGCCTCATTTATTCAGTATTATTAAAGAATGGGGTATTTAGTATAAATTGTTAGTGATTATTCTTATATAGCCAATCAATTAATAGTAATAACTGCATATATGTTCTCATTTAATCACCAAAGCAGCTAGTAAGAGATGGGCATTATAATGCCGAATATGCACATGAGTATTATATGCATGGATGCAGGTATTCAAGTCTAAAAAGGACAAGTAGCTTAGGCAAAATCCAACAATTAGGAAGATGTAAAATTCAGGATTCCAAACCACATCAGTCTGATGCCAAAGCCCCTACTGCCTTCGCTGCTACTGAATGAATATCTTAACAAATGCCAAATATTTTTAATGAAGTTTGAAATTTTTTTCTAAGCTGTTCTCACATTCCTGTCTTTGAAGCAACAGCTCTTTCCCATAAGTTAATAATTGTTGTAGTAATGGATCTAAAAGTTTTGATGACAGCCATTTTGTTTATTCCCAGGTCTGTCTTTTGGATAGTAGAGATTATCGAAAATCAGACTGCCTGATTATATGGGATAGTTCCAAATATTGAACGTTTTAAACTTTTTTTTCTATTTTTTAAATCACTTATATTCATAGCCACTTCTGCTTAATCTTTTCAAAATGTCTTGTCATCTTTCTTTTTAATTTGCAAAATAGAGCTATTATTCACTACAACCAAACATGCCAGCAAATCATGCTGAAAAATTTAATGAGGAAATATGGTTTAGCCAATCTTGACTCCACAAAGCAAGGCTTGACAAAGTATAAATTATAAAAATTTTGTATCATAGCTCTATTATATCCAAAGCAAAAGTCATTGGCATAAGGACTAAAATAATATTATACTTCAAATTAGCTATGCAAGCTAGAACTGATAGACTTTTCTAAAGTATAATTACCTGAGAAATTCTATTTATCCAAATCCATACACAAATGTGTGTTTATTCTGATTTCATAATGGAATCCAGTTAACAGTCCTTAAAGCTCTCTCTCCCAACTTACCACAAAGATAATTTTTTAAAGTAGAAAAATATAAGATCTAATAATCACATCAAAATTAAAACAGAGCCAGAATCTTAGAGGAAATTCCACACACTACTCTTAGAAATGAGTTGAAAATCTCCAGTCTGCTGGTGGGTAGTGAGCTGGCTTACCAGTCCAAAAGATGGTAGATGGTTGGGGGTTGTTATTTATGTCTGCTGCCTGGTTTGGAACCTCAAGGTTCAGATTAACCAGGAAATGATGGGTGGTTTTCACTCTGCTGCACAATAACAGACTTTGAGGTGGTTGGTGTCCTGTTTTTCCTTTCCCAATCAGCACCAGTCCCTTCTGAAGTCATTCAGTACCTGCAATTCCTCTTAATCAATAAGATATGAGTTAGGGGACACCAGAAGATTGGGACGAAAAAAGGAAGAGAATGAAGTATAATATCAGAACCAGACTAGAGTGTCTCCCTTCTCCCAACTTCAAGTCTGGGATCAGATAAGGAGCAAAGAATGACACGAAAACCTAATAATTGCTGAAGAAAGGAGAGAAGACTATATCTGAAAGAGATAAGAACTGAGAGTGAAGCAGACAGTTTTTAACCAGAATTCATTCTCCAAGATTCCATCTGGGGTGGAAAAAGAAACTGACAAATAATAAACAAAACATAAATCCGCTGTTTGTATGTACCCACTAAACGGAGACTTTCCAAAGAACTGGTCATTCATACAAGAATGCATACTTCCCATTTGTCATTTTTGCAGTAGCTCCTAATCTGTTCTCCATTTTTAGGATGTTGTCATTTCAAAACTGCTGCATAAATGGAATCATGTAGTATATAACCTTTTGGGATTGACTTTTTTTGCTCGGCATAATACCCCTTGTTACCCAACTACATTGTATGTATCAGTAGTTTCTTCTTATTTCTGAATAGTATTCCTTAGTATGGGTATATATCAGTTTGTTTAGCCATCCACCCATTGACCAAAACCAATTCTGAAGCATTGATTACAGTATTTGAACCTATTTATCTCATTTAAAAAAATATTTCTCAACTTAATGTAAAGAAATTTGCTTTGGCCATGTGAAAGGAAAGATACATTTGTCTTATTTTTGAAAAAATCGAGGGAGTTAGCAATTGTTAAGTACTTATTAAATGACTGCCATTTAGTTTTCAGAGTAACCCTAGGCTGGATAATATACTTATTTTACTAATAATCAAAGCAAGGTTCAAAGGGGTTAAATAAATTCCCACAGCTACTAAGTAGTTGATTTATGATTAAAAAGCCAAATATTTTTCACCTAAAAGCCATACCTCCTGGCCTCCACTACCCAACACCACCTGTGATGTGAAAGACAGAAACCAATGGATTTCTTAAACCATGGATTAACAGACAGCATCCATCCCAGAAGAACAGTGAAACCAACCACAAGTGAGTCGGAAAAACACCTTTCCAGTTTATCTTGATCACAGGGGCTTTTCTAAACCTGGATTTTTTTTTTCACTTAACAATCCCATAATCCAGAATTATAAACCAAAAGTCCTCTTACTCCTAAAAGCAACAACAAAAGAAAAATAAATAAATAAAAAATCCTAGAATCAATCGGTGGCAATCATGGCAAATACAACATGGCAAATAGATCTCTGCTAAGGGTGCTTCCATAAGGAATTAATGGCTTGCAAGTAAAAGGGTTTTAAGATAAAATAAAATAAAATAAGGGCTCCTTGTACCATGCAGCTGGCATGGTACTGCTTATTTATTTATTTATCTGTCTATCTATTTATTTATTTTGGCTCACGCTTTCAGATAAATTATTAAAACCACTACCACTCTCTTGTCAAGCTGGTTTCAATGACACCAGAGCACTGAGCTGGGGTCACAGGGCTGTCCCCCTGCTAGCTTCTTCTGTGTGGCCACACCCCCATCCAGCTTTGCAGAAGACCGCATCGTGCTTACTAGATAGAGATAAATTCCTCACTGGCATGCTCATCAGACACTAAGCCAAACTCATCTCCTTCCTCCTCTCCTTTCCTCCCTCACTCTGGTTATTTATAGAGATCATAGGTGAATCGGGGGAAATTATTACAGCGCAATGACTGCTGAAAGGCTAGAAGCTAAAGAAGATGGATTATCATGGCTCTGACATGATTTGTATGGATTTCCAAAATTAAGCTGTTCGCTTAGAGTGACCACCCCATCTCCCGCCCCGGGCTTTGCAGCCGCCCTGGTGATAACCTTCATCTGCACTTGTGAGCCCAGAAAGCCAAGCACGTTTCCCATTTTCTTTCGAGCGAGTGTGTAGGGTTCTTCTGGTCCCTTAGTAATAGCAGGGCTGCCGGTGAGCAGAGTGATAAACACCCACTGAGAGGGATGTAGCGTGAAAAGATCTCATCACCTGCCATTAGCGCCCCAATGAATAATGCAGTATCTTCCATGGCAGGTGTCAGGGGTGGGAGGGAGAATTGCTCCTGTGAATGCTCTGGTAAGCACATCAGCACCAAGTAAGAGATGAGAGCAACAGATGCATGTGACAAAATTACACAAGCTATTGTGTTTTCAAAGAAAGGGGAACTTTTACTTCCCGTATACCTGGCAAGTTTCCTTTTTTTTTTTTTTTTTTCTCTCCCCTCTACCCTTCCAGACGAAGCAGACAAATGATGCTTTCTCTTAAACTTTTATATTCTGAACTGGACCCCTTGCAAAGGGATAGTTTCTCTTCAACTCTTTTACTCAGCTAATAGCACATTTCTCTCTTGTTTTCCAGTTTTTCTCTCGTTTGTCTAGCTTGGTCTAGGTTTGTATAGTGGATCTTTTTTGTATTTCTATTAAACTTCATGGGCTTGAGTTAGAGATATCAAACAAGAGCAAATGTTGTCATTTCTGTATGCATCTGTACCCTCATTTGCATGCACACACACACACCCACATAAAAGTTGTAATTTTTGGTCAAAAGAATGAGTAGCTAAGCCAGGCTCGGTGGCTCAGCTTGCAATCCCGCGCCTTTGGGAGGCTGAGATGAGTGGATTCCCTGAGCCCGCGGGTTCGAGACCCACCTGGGCAGCGAGACCTCATCTCTACAATAAATCAAAAAATCAGCCAGGCGTGGTAGCACGCGCCTGTAATTCCGGCTACTCGGAAGGCTGAGGCCGAAGAATCACCGGAGCCCAGCAGGTCGAGGCTGCGGTGGCCGGGAGCGGCCACTGCACTCCAGTCTGGGTGACAGAGTGAGACTCCAACTCAAAAAAAAAAAAAAAAAAAAGAATGAGTAGCTAATAGGCTTATTGCCATCTGAGAACCTGCCTGAAGACAATAATATCAGATCAGGAGAACCTAAGACAAAAATGGGATCCATTTGTGGTTGTGCACAGCACACAAATTCGTATGTCCTGAGAGCCACAAATTGTTTTGTAGTCTCAGATCACAAAATGAGAAAAACATTTGAAGAAGTTCAGGTCAACTTTCCTCCTCAAACTCAGTGCAATTTCTGAGCACTCAGGGTCTTTTTGTTCGTTTGTTTGTCTTGTTTTGTTTTTTTCACTTTTCAGTCAGTTGTTTTATAACTGTGAATGTGGACAGATGTGAGAATCAAATTTGGGGACTAATCAGCCACCATCATTACCCCTAAATCCCACATTTTCTGAGACCAAAATGTCAGATTCTTGTGTTGTAATGAGCTTCACCATTTAAGGCAAAGATGAAAATTAAAAAGACAGAAACTGTTCTCTGGTTAACATTCGGCTAGGAAATCTTTAAATGTGGTATAACAGTTTACTCCCTACCCCTAACTCTGAATCTCCCCCATCAGTGGAGCAAATAAAGATCCCATGAGGGAGGACTGGGCCAGACTGAAGAACCATGGAAAATTAAAACAAAGTTGTCTTTTACTCTACTGATGCACTTTCTCCATTATTTTGGCCATCGTTTTTGGCTTTTTATTTTTTTTCAGAACAAATATCTTGACAGGGATAAGAGCACTGACACAGTTGACAGGACAGAAATGAAACTGTCCCAGAGAATCAGGGACGTACAGCAACATATCTCCTCTTTTACTTTGTTATCCCAAGAGACCAGGACCTTCAGCTGTTCAGTAATATCTAGTTTAGTCTCGCCCTTCTCTAAAACATGCCAGATTCCCATATTGCCAACAGTCCCTTACTTTCTGAAAACTACAGCCATTCATTTAAAAAGCTATCCAAAGCAATTCATTAATTCAACAATATCTGTGAAGTACATATGACGTGCCACATAAGGCAGGTAAGTGCTGGAGCTGATCGCATCCCTGCCCAAAGGAGAATTACATTCTAGCAGAGGAAACAGTCCATAAATAAATAACTAAGTAAACAAACAAGCACTTAAGCATGTGTGATAATTACTATAAAGGAAATAAAACAGCAGGGTGATGTGCTAAACGATAACCAGGAAAAGAGGGTGGCATTCGTGAACTTAGTCAGAGAAGACTACATACAAGTTGGCATTTGACCAGACAGTAAAGAAGATCAAGCCAGCTGTGTTTGTTCAGGTCCTCTGAGAAGCAGACACCATGATGGGATAAAAGAGGAAAGGATTTTACCAGAGAAAATGCCTATGTTGAAAGGAAGGAGGGAAGGAACAGCCGAGATTGTCATCAGATCACAATGGAAATCTGACCCCAGGTAATGGAGAGAGGGAGGAAAGGTTGGTGAGAAGAGTACTAGATGACCGTGCCTTCTAAGAAAGGTTCAGCAAGGCTGTCATGGATTCCAGGCACCAAAGCCAGCAGACAAAGCAGACCTATGTCTCTCACGGACGAGACTGTCCTAAGATCCCCACCACACTCAGTTGTAGTGGGGAACAGCACAGAGAGGTATGGTCTCTATGCATAAATCTTTGACAGGCTTCAGAGCATAGCATTTGGGGCCCTCAATCAGCCCTGTGCCCTGAAGAAGATCTGTGAAGCTCATTCTCAAGGTTGCTGTAACAACCATGTGAAGATCACAAGAAAGAGAATTCCAGGAAGAGAGAACAGTAAGGACGACTCCTGGGGGCCAGAAATCACCTGGAGTAAGTTAAAGGAGTTTGGGTTGATTTGACAATGATTAGAAAAATAGACAGGGGCTGGGCACAGTGGCTCACACCTATAATCCTGGCACTTTGAGAGGCTGAAACAAAAAGATTGCTTAAGCCCAGGAGTTCAAGATCAACTTAGGCAACATAGCAAGAAAGAAAATCAAAACATTAGCTGGGCATGGTGGCACATGCCTATAGTCCCATCTACTTGGGAGGCTGAGGTGGGAGGATAGCCTGAGCCCAGGAGGTTGAGGCTGTAGAGAGCCGTGATTGTGCCACTGCTGCATTCCAGCCTGGTCAACCAAGTGAGATCCTGAATCAAAAAAACAGCAAAAACAAACAAAACAACAACAACAACAAAACTCAGAAAAATAGACAGGGGCCAGATCACCCAGGGCCTTACGTCACAGAAATAATAATGGCTTAGTTATTGAGAGCACCCTATTGGCTAGGCATTGCTCCAATTGCTTTACATATCTAAACTCTTCATTCTCAACATCTTCTTCCTCTCAACACACACCTTTATAAGGTGCTATTATTATCATAATTCTACATGTGAGCAAACTGAGGCCAGAAAAGTGAAGTAATTTGCCCCAAATCACATTAACTTGTAAGAGGCAGAACTGAGATTCAAACGCGGACAGGTTGCCCACTTGCAACCACCATATTATACCTCATCTCTGGTAAGGGTTTTGAATGTTATTCTAAGAAAACAAAAAGTCAGTGAAGCGGCATACTTGGACCTAATTAATATACACTAATATGTGGTTCCAGGGCACTTACTTATCCTTTTAGCCCCTTGAGAATCTTTTTTAAAATAACACTAAAATAACCTCTCACAGTTTGAAATAACAAAGTTTACAATTGTGGAGGATGTTGTGCTACTCTAGCCCATTTACAGAAAGACCCAAAAAGTCACCAGTTTTGCATACAGCAGGTCACCAGTTTTGCATACAGTGGGTCCAGTCTTCCCTGCAAGCTGCTCTGCCACTTGAGCCATATGACATACCAGATCCTTGAGGTGCCTGAGACAGAAAGGCCGAATGGTGCCTATAGAAAGTCATTAATCCAGGCCAACAGGCGACCAAGGTCTTTAGGGTTTTGGAGCAAAACTGTAGCCTTCTCTGCTGATCAGTATTCTTCTTTTGAGCAAGATCTTTTGGCTTACTACTGGGTTTAGTAGAAATCATGTGACCTGAGCTGCCCATTGTGAAGGGGCTGTTGTCTGACCCATCAAACCATAAAATTAGGTGTACACAGCAGAACTCTATCATCAAATGGAAGTGGCATAGATAAGATGAAACTCTGGCAGGTCCTGAAAGCACAAGCTGCAAGGAGAAGTTGTCCAAATGTGTCTGGTCTCTACTCTTGATACATTGTCTTCTTCCTCTCAACACACACCTCTGTTCTCATGGGGAGTTCTTGGAGGCTAGTTAACAGAGGAAGAAAACACTCAGGCTTGGCTTACAGATGAGTTGCATAATATACAGGTAAAACCCAGAAGTGGTTGGCTACAGCATTATATAAGCCCCTCTCTGACTTCACTCTAGAGAATAGGGGTGAAGACAAATCCATCTATTGGGCAAAACTTCCAACAATATAGCTAGTTGCTCATTTTGCTTACAAAGTCAGATGTCCAGAGATATAGGTCTGCATTGATTTGTGGGCTATAGCTAATAGCTTGTTCATGGTTAAGGACTTATAAAGAACACAATTGGAAAATTGATAACAAGGAAATCTGGGGAAGATATATGCAAAATAATGACCCCACAAATGCATCCTAACTCCTAGAAGCTTACATGACAAAAGAAACTGCAGATGTGATTAAGGTTAAGGATCTTGAGATAGGATGATTATTGTGAATTGTCTGGGTGGGCCCAAAGTAATCACATTGTTTTTTTGTTGTTGTTGGGTTTTTTTTGAGTTGGAGTCTCACTCAGTCGCCCAGACTGGAGTGCAGTGGCTGCTCCCGGCCACCACAGCCTCCACCTGCTGGGCTCCGGGGATCCTTCCGCCTCAGCCACATTGTTTCTTAAAAGTGAAGAACTTCAGGCCGAGGTCAGAGGATGAGTCAGAGAGATAAGTGTCTATTAAATAGATATTTTATAGTGTACTATTCTAAGGTAATATTGTTTCTTTTACTCTAAATGTTTTATTTATTTTCATATTGCTTGCCCTGGAGATTACAACTAACACATTAACTCAAAAAATTATAGTTTGAAGTTATACCAACTTAACTTCAATAACATCCAAAGATTTTTGCTCTAATATGACTTCTCTTTTTTTAAACTAATATTGTCAAACAAAACTTAGTGTTTCATATACGCCTATTATTGGCCACTGCCAGACTGATAAGATTTAGCAAAAGATAACAGTAAAATACATCTGAGAATGTTGCAAAACAATGGCCCCACAAATACTTCCTAACATTCAGAACCTGGAATGTGCTATCTTACATGGTAAAAGAAGCTGCAGATGTGATTAAGGTTAAGGACCTTGAGATAGGGAGATTATTGTGTATTGTCAGGATGGGCCCAAAGTAATCACATTGTTTCTTAGAAGTGTGTCACTCCAGGCTGAGATCAGAGACTGTTAGAGGGAGAAGTACCTATGGAAGACTGGTCAGAGATAACCCAAGTTGCTGGTTTTGAAGATGGAGAAAGGGTTCCATTAGCCAAAGAACATGAGCAACCTCTAGAAGCTGAAAAGAGCAAGGAAACGGATCCTCCCCTAGAGCCTGTAAAAAGAAATGCAGACCTGCTAGCACCTTGATTTTAACCCAGTGAAACCTATTTAAGATTCTGACCTCTAGAACTGTAAGATAAATACCACCATCATGGTATGTCGTATAGAATCGCTTTTAAGCAAGCAACTCATTTCACAGCAAATGAAGTATGGCAAATGGTCCACACTTACAAATCGCCTTGGAAGACTCAGCTATGGTGTCAGATAGGTGACGACACTTTAAGAAATTAGGGCAATGTCCTCCAGGATCCAGTATGTGCTCTTAAGTCAGTGTTCCATATTGGTGCTATTTCTTTCATAGCCAGAATTCCCAGATGCAGGAAATGGGAGTGGCTTATCACACTATTATACCTAATAGCCCACTAGCAAAATTGTTGCCTCCCTTCCTTTGTCTTGAGTCTCTGATGCCTTCAAAGTCTTAGTTTCCAAGAGAGATATGCTTCCACAGGGGACATAACGATAATTTCATTGAGCAGGAAGTTGAGGCTATCACCTGGCCACTTTGAGATTTCATGCCAGGGCAACAACATACTAAATATCACAAAACTACGAGCTGGAGTGATTGATTCTCAAAATCAAGGGGAAATTGGGTTGCTACTAATAAACCAGGGTGTACTTTTAGTACTTCAGTGTCCTGTGATTAAAGTCAATGGTTGAGTCTATGTGGACAAAAAAAGCCTGTAATATAATGTTTCAAACTCAGAAAAATAATCATCTGGTAAGTCTATTATTAAATAATTCCTTTGATTTCTCCACTGACTCATTAAGTATAATATTTAGAGGATGCCTTTTTAAAAAACATTAAGTAATCCAAAGAAGTTTAATATACTACTACAAATATGATTTAGACCTCTTTTTTATGTACATTAATTCCTCCAATGAAGCCCAAGGCAAACAATAGGCCTTCCCAATTCAGAAAAACAACACAGTGAAATCACTCATAAATCTGTATTGCATGTTATCTTAGGCTGAAAAACATGTTCACTTATATCTCTCGGAAGTAGGGACAAGATGGCTGACAGTGGTCAGGATTCTGGTAAAAATATGCCTAGGGGTCATAGGGCAATGTCCTCCATGTAGCATGTGAATATCCTTCCTCTTGACTTCTGTGGTTCCACCCAATGTCAGTTTCCAGTTCTCTGACCAACTCTGTAAACCATATGTGATAGAAAGCTTCTAAAATGGCTCCCAGTTCCCTCTGTTTTTTATTAAAGCCCTTCATGTGTGAGTTAAACTTGGGGACTTGCTTCTAATGAACAACAATGAAAAAAGCAAAGGAGTATCACTTTGGAGATTAGGTTTTGCAAAACTGACTTTCATTTTGCTCACAAACTCTATCTCTGATTCCTCTTACTTCTTTCCTCTGATAAAACAAATCACTATATTGCAAGCTGCCTTACAGAAAGGCTTTGTTAGCAAGGAACAGAGGGATGTCTTAAGCCAACAGCCAATGAGGAATTGAGGCCCTCAATGTAAGAAGTGAATCTTGCCAGCATCCATAAGAGTCGGTCTAGAGACTCATCCATTTGAGCCTTAAGATATCTCCAGCCCTTGCCAATATCTTTATTTCAGTCCTGCAAGAGACCTTGAACCAGAGGACACAGTCCAGATTCCTGACTCACAGAATCTGTGTGAGATAATAAATGATTCCATGATTTCTTGGAACAAGTATTCTACTTCACATGTCTGATTCTAAGACACAGGCTGAAGAAACAGCAACTATCTGCGGTAAAAAGTAAGAGATAAAGCCCAAACACACAAGCACATTTTAAGCTTCTACTCAAATGATGTCTGCTAACATTCTATTGGTCAAAGCGAGTCATATGTCCAAGCCCAAAGTCAAGAGGTAAAAATGTATATTATCTATCATAAGACGACAGAAAGGATATAGACATATATTACTGCTACTGGGCCATAAGGCATTGAGACCAATTCTTCAGTCTGCCACACACCCAATAATTTTCTTCTTATATTATCTATCATGGTTTTCTGTTTGTTTGTAGCCAAGAATACTTACTGATATAATATATTAAATTAAAAGGAAGCAGTAAAATGAGAAAAAATTGAAATAGTATACAAGTCCAACAATGGGTATAATCACTTAAACTATGGTATATTCATGAATGAAATGCTCTGTAGTCAATAATGTGGATTTTAAGGTAAGTAATTTCAATGTCTTTCCCACCACACACACACACATTTCACGTCCATAGTAAAAAGCTACAGATTGGTCAGATGTAAGGACACTAGCAAGAGTATATCACTTTGCTGAGAAAAGGAGATAAAAGTCAAGTGCACATGTAAAGAGGCAGAGGGGATCTCTTTTTTAAAATAATTGAATTGACATCTTTGTGTGGAAAATCAAGATTTATTGGGCTAAGAATCTGGTACCCCATCTCAAAAAAAAAAAAAAAGAAAGAAAAATTATCAAAGCAACAAAGACAAGATTGTGCTAAAAGCTAAAAGAAAGACTAAGATTTCTGCAAGTGATAAAGGGGTTGTGAAAAATCTGGATCCACACTGGATGTTTCCAAACGAAGCTTAAAGCAGAGATGTTTCAGACACTTAACTATATAAACAAAGTGGACACCAAGCTAACTTTCTCTTAGAGGTACTGATTTAGAAAATGGTTAATTAGGCCAGGCTCGGTGGCTCAGCCTGCAATCTCAGCGCTTTGGGAGGTTGAGGCAAGTGGATTGTCTGATCCTGCGGGTTCAAGACCAGCCGGGCAACTTGGTGAGACCTCATCTTTATAAATAAAAAATTAGCTGGGCATGGTAGCGCACACCTGTAGTTCCAGCTACTTGAAAGGCTGAAGCAGAAGGATCGCTGGAGCCCAGCAGGTCAAGGCTGTGGTGGCTGGGAGTGTGTCACTGCACTGCAGTCTGGGCAACAAAGTGAGACTCCACTCAAAAAAAAAAAAAGAAAGAAAAAGAAAATGGCTAATTAACTGGTTAATATGGTTTGTGATATTACACTTTTGTTTCAAAGTAACTGGAAAATAATAAGCTACCTATGGTTCTGTCAATAGACTGAGTCAAGATGTACATCTTTTCTGTTTAATTACCCTGAGATCTTAATACTGTTATTTGCCCTTAGTGGAAATCAAAGACTTCTTTCTTGAATTAAATTTTAATTTGTTAACTAACTGAAAACATCGTCCAATGAAAATATCAAATGTTATCCATTAAAATTGTCAGACATTTTTCCTAATATTTTCATCCAGCTATCTTGTGAAAATGTTGAAACTAATTTTTTATTGATTTTATTAACAGAGATAGTTCTTGCAGATTGGTGATATTTTAAAGTTTCACTCAATAATCAAGTCTACTGAAGAAATCTGAGTAAGCATAATTTGTATTTTAGTGATGAAATACGGAAAGAAAGAAGTCATGTGAGTCAAACAGGGTTGTAAGAGCAAAAGCCAATTATAATGAGTTGAACTTTGTCCCCCCAGAAAAACATGTTCAACTCCTGTGAGCATGACCTTATTTGGAAATAGGGTTTTTGCAAACGTGATTAAAATGTAAGTTAAAATGAGGTCATGCTGGATTATGGTGAGCACTAAATCGAATAACTGATGTCCTATAAGTGGATAGAAACACAGACACACAGTCATGTGATGAGAGAGGCAGAGATTGTAGTGATGCAACTATAAGCTAAGGAATATCAAGGATTGCTAGCAACCACCAGAAGCTAGGAGAGATACATGCAACTTTCCCAGAGTCTCCAGGAGGAAACAACTCTGCCAACACCTTAATTTTGTACTTCTAGCCTTCAGAACGGTAAAAGAATACATACCCATTGTTTTAAGTCACTAAGTTAGTGATAATTTATTATGGTAGCCCAAAGAATCTAATAAACCAGCAGTGGTTAGTTTTTTGTTTTGAGGGTTGTTGTTTGTTCATGTGTGTTAGTCCTTGATCCATGTTACAAAATGCTTAGCAAATAATAAAGGACTAATTTCTAAAAATGGTTAAATTGAAACAGAACCCATGCAGATTAGGATGGTCACTACAACCTCAGTAGCTTTCCTTTGATATGAGACCATGCCCTCCACACGTCCTATGTTGCAATAAGCTTTGAAGTCTATCAGAGTGGGAGCACATACAGGAGGGACTGAGTCCAGTCATCTTGTTTTCTAGCCTACTCAGAAGAGAAGTACACCATTCATAATGCTTGGTGAATGCTGCCTTGATGAATAGTATTCAGGGAGCTTGGGAGAAGAAATGAAAAACAAGTCAGCCCCTTAGCAACTTTTGAGCAGCTGTTGGGAAGCCAGCAAGATTGGGCCTTGTGACTACGTCTCACCAAGTTTATTAGGACATGCCAGCACATATTATTATAACTGAAAATCATAAGGTATAACAGACCCTTCAGGGAATAGGTTATTATCACTATGCTGTTCAGTAACATAGCTTCTCACAGATGTTGTTAACTGCATCCACTATCTTTGGACAATGCTGAACTGTGATGACCCTTTTTTGCAATTATAACAATCCCGTCTTTGTTTGCCATTGTTCTTGAAATATGATGAATTCACAAGTTTGTCGAAAGCCTGGTCTAAAAAAATGTAAGCATTTCTCCTAGTGAAAACTAACTATAGCTCCACAAGGACTTTCCCAGTGTTAGGAATAAAAAATAGAAAACCTTTTGAACAAATTATTTGATGCTATTGTTAATGTTGTTGCTATTGTTGGTTTCTTAAATTATCTGGGGACAAGCACATTCCTTTAAACTTGAGGAAAAAGGGCATTTTTTTTTAGATGTCAGACATTTGAAAACATATGTATATACACACACATAGGGTATACAGAAAAAGCAAATAGAAATCAAGATGTGAAGTACATAAAAATCAGGTGTATTTTGATATTTCCATAACTTGAAGTAAATTAAAATTTCAATCTCAAGAACATTTAAATAGTTCTTTGGTTTTAAGGACATACTTAATTTTTATATAAATGATGCTAAATAAATTGCTTTGAGATATCACATATATATAGAATCATTCTTTCCTTAATGAACAAGGCTCATGGCTGTGATATGCTTCTTCGTCAATAACTTTGATAACTGAAAGCAAAACAACAAAAGAACAAAGGGTTGCCTTCTACAATAGCAGATAAAAGGAAAATGGTATAAAAGTATTATTTAACAGTACATAAAATACTGTTAAATGTGACTACCCATCAAATATATACTCAGAGATCTTGAGGCTGGAGGAGAGTAGGGCATAACTTTTGTTTTGGTTTGTTTTGTTTTTAATGTTGAAAAACAAAGATGCAGCCTAGGATAATAGCTTAGGTATGAGCTTATGGTTGGCTTTCCAAAAGAAAATTTTTTTTCTCATGAATTTCTGGATCCTACAGTATGATTTTTTTTAAAGTATCTAAAGTTCTACATTTTAGTAGTTTTTAAAATAGCTTTTAGCTAGCCTACATACAGAAATTTTTTAAAGTGTGGAAAGCACATCTTCCATGAAGTCAAGCAATGTAGAGACTAGCCTCCAAAGAGAATGGCAGATTTAGCCAACTACTGGTCTGTTTGTCTAAATTCTCTGCTTCAACACCTGCTATTACAGCAGCACTGGATTCCAAAAAGCCATATCTTTAAAATGTGACAATGCCTCCCTAACCCAGTTTGATTAGATGTGAATTGAGTCTTTCATTTCACCAGGGCAGTGAGTTTCTTTCCAGAATATTGGAATTAGGCATACAATATTATAAACATGGTTTGGCTGGCTACTTTAATAGAGGAAATATAAACTTAAGAGCCTTGAGTGACTATTTTCTACTATGTCTATTGGATAGTTACAAGTCTGCTGTAAGAGAAAAAAAACAGAAGGATGAAAAGGAGAAAGGAGAGCAGCAGATGCATGGAAAAAAGAAAAAATAAAAGAAAGCTTAATCTAGCATTTTGGTTTCTGGTTCCAGTTTGTTCCTGAGAGCCAGATGCAAACTGTATAACAAGAGATGATTTTAAAAATCATTTTTACCTTTTTGTGGATATTTTTGATGGCCTTTGAATACTTTTCAGTTACAAGTGACAATACTACAGAAATTGGTCCAAAAATGAGTTAATTGGTAAAAGTGGATGCTTAAAACATAGAATGATACAGTGGGTTTTCACCAATCCCAAGGTGGAACATCCACTGTTTTGTCATGCCTTATAATAAAAAACAAAAAAACAAAAACAAGACCTATGCACAAGAAAGAAAGATAACTTAACAATAAAGAAGAGCAACAAAGAAATCTTAAAAGTAGTCAGGAAAAAAAAGACACTTTACATTCAAAGAAGCAACAATAAGATGACTGATATCTGACTTCTCAACAAAATCAATACAAGCCAGGGGTAATACAATGGTATCTTTAAATATCTGAATGAAAAGAACGGCTCACCAAAAATTTAAAACCTAGTGACAATGTACTTCAAAAATGATAAAGACATTCCAGAAAAAACTAAGTGAATTTTTCAGCATACAAACTCTAAATTAAAGGAAGGGGAAAAGAAAGGAAGGAAGGAAGAGAGAGAGAGAGAAAAGAAAGAAAGAAAGAGGGAGTGAAGGGAGAGAGGGAGAAAGACTTTTGATAGAAAAAGGCCAGCAAATAAACATAAAAGGATTTTAGGGTTTTCATATTAAACCACCACATATATTAAGGATTCAGGGGAAATGGTATCTACATACTAAGAGACTAAGAATAAGATTATATCACCTATAAAACATTCTTGCAAAAAACATTAACCTGAATATAATCAACCCACTAGATCTACTTTCCAATTTGCTAACATTTCACCAGTTACAGCAAGAAGTCAAATGAGAAACAAGTTAAATGTGGAAACAACCGGACACATTCACAATAAAGCACATTCCTTATTAGTACTGGCCTGAACTCTTCAAAAAGTCAAGGTCATTATGTGAAGTGAAATAAGCCAAGAACAGAAAGATAAATATCACATACGCTCACTCATATGAGAAAACTAAGAAAAGTTGATCTCATAAAAGTAGAAAGTAGAGCCGGGCTCGGTAGCCCAGCCTGTAATCCCACGCCTTTGGGAGGCTGAGGTGAGTGGATTGCCTGAGCCTGTGGGTTCGAGACCCGCCTGGGCAGCGAGACCTCATCTCTACAATAAATTTTTAAAAATCAGCCAGGCGTGGTAGCGCATGCCTGTAATTCCGGCTACTTGGAAGGCTGAGGCGGAAGGATCGCCAGAGCCCAGCAGGTCGAGGCTGCGGTGGCTGGTAGCGGCCACTGCACTCCAGTCTGGGTGACAGAGTGAGACTCCAACTCAAAAAAAAAAAAAAAAGGTAGAAAGTAGAATAGGAGTCTGGCAAAGGTGAAGGGGAGTTAAAAAGAGGTTGGTTAAAGAATACAAAATTACAGCTAAATTGGCTAGATTGGAGAAATAAATTCTAGTGTTCTATAACACTGTAAGGTGACTGCAATTAATAATTTATTATACATTTTCAAATAGCTAGAAAACAGAATCCTGAATGTTCCCAACATAAAGAAATGATAAATATTTGAGGTGCTGGATACACTAACTACCTCAATTTGATTAGCACACATCCTATATATCAAACTATCACTATGTACCCCATAAATATGTACAATTATTGTGTCAATTAGAAACAAATAAATTTTAAAATTGTTAAATAAAAAATGTGTAAAGGTCAATGTCATTTTTAAAAAGATGAGAAAGAGTTCTAGACTAAAGAGATATAATCATCAAAATTGATATGTAAACCTTGACTGAATATTTTTTAAAAAAATCTTTAAAAGACACATTTGGAAATTGGGAAAGTTTCAACATGGACTGAATATTAGAATGTATTGGATTATTGTTAATTTTTTAAGTATGAACATTTTTTATGTATGATAATAAAATTGCTTATGTAGGAGAATTCTTCCTCTTTTTTTTTTTTTTTTTTGAGTTGGAGTCTCACTCTGTCACCCAGGCTGGAGTGCGGTGGCATACTCACCGTCATTCAGCGCCGACCTGCTGGGCTCTGGCAATCTGTTCACCTCAGCCTTCCAAGTAGCCAGAACTACAGGTGTGTACTACCATGCCCAGCTAATTTTTTATTTATTGTAGAGATGAGGTCTACACCAAGTTGCCTGGGCTGGTCTCAAACCTGCGAGCTAAAGCAACGTATTCACCTTGGCCTCCCAAAGTGCTGGGATTACAGGCTGAGCCAACAAGCCCAGCCGAGAAGTCTTCATTTTTAGGCTATATATATGTGTATATACTGGGCGGGACCTCCAAGAACACAAAATTTCTGTATTAAAAACTGTGTATTTATTCTTACATGTTTCAACTACAGTCATTTTCAAAGTACTCTCCATTTGATGCAATATATCTATCCCTCGAGATGCTTTTTCCACTGCTCAAAACAGTTTTTGAACGCGTCGATTTTGATGCCTTTTAGTGCTTCTGCCGTTTTTCTTTTTCACCTCTCCACATCAGCAAAATGTTTCCCTTTGAGGACTTTTTGCATCTAGAGAAATAAAAATAAGGGACTCTGGGCAAGATTCAGTGAACAGGGAGAGTGGGGAATGGGGTTTATGATATTTTGGGTCAAAAACTGCTGAATACTCAGTGTAGTGTAGGCAGATGCACTCATAAATCACCCATCATAAAATGGACAAATTAGTTGAAAGACTCTTTAAGAAAAAAGAAAAATTCACTGAAGCCAAACACAGCCTCTCATAACACGAGCTGGTACAGTGATGCCGATGGCTTCCTAGAACACTTACCTAGCAGGGGAAGCCTGTATACTACAAGAGCCCTGTTCTCCAAAAGATAATTCTAGTTTTTTGGGAGGGGTCTCCAAATATTTAGAGTAATGTGTCATGTTGTCTAAAATATATTTTCAAGTGGTGCAGCAAAGATGAGAGAGAGAGAAGGAGTCAATTGTTGAAATCTAGATGAAGAATATATGGGAATTCATTTCACCATTCCTCCCCTTTTCTTTGTGTCTAAAACTTTCCCTAAGTAAAAAGTAGAAGAAGAAAATAATTTCTTTAAATCTTTGGTAAAAGTGATTTAACCAATAGTATGATTTGTATTTGGCAGGTCTTTATCTGTTGTGGTGACAGAGCCCACTGTAAAATGACTTATGGCGGGGGGGAAAGCAATTCATTTCTTGTAATTAGGAAGGATATGATTTCATATCTATTTTTGTATACAGATGTTTAAATGGTATCACCACAAATATCTCTGGCCCATCTCTTGGCTCTAATTTCTCCTAGGCTAAGCTTAGAAGAAGCATGAAAACCAACAGCAGCATTTCCATTACAGATGCCTACTTAGCAGTTCTGGCAAAAAAGAAGGCTCCTCTTCCAGATGGTCTCAGGAGAAGTCCTTCGAATCAGCTTAGGTTATGTATCTGAATGAATCATTGTGTGAGGCATAACTGAACACACCAATGGGCCAGTGCTGAGACACATAGCTACCTACCCTCGGAATCATGAGTGGCATCAACTACACAGACAAGAGATTAGCGTCATTATCCAAAGATTACTAGGAGAAAAATCTGACTGTTATCACCAAAAAGGGAGGCATGAGGTAGGAAATGGTGGGGGGGGGGTGAACATAATAATGACCAATCACAGATTCTTTCATCTTTAATGGGGGCATGGGTAGTCAGCGACCTGGATCATATAGCACATCAGAAGTAGAAACTGACATCTCTAGTGAGGGAAGCCCAGAGAGAGGAGAGCTGTAGCAAGAAACCATGTTAGCAAATGTATCAAATAGGAAGCTTTTGACTGTAAGATATGAAATTCCTGAGCTAAATGTGCTACAAAGGTAGTTCCTATTGCTGAGGAATCTTTGAGGCATTTGCACAGGCAATGACTACTCTATCTGGCCATAATAATTGCTCATCACCTGGTTTTCAAGGATCCGCACAGAGTTTCTGTCAGAATTCAATTGTCCCTCCAGGTGGCCCTCTTGGGCAAAAGTCCTGTAATTGTAGACAGGCTCTTTCTATTGAATAGACCACATCTGGTCCACACAGAACACTCATGCATCATTGGCACCAGAAAATCCACACACTGCCATGAAGTTACCACTCTTTGCATGGCTATGAGGGTAGCTTGCTAACCAAAGTCCCTGGCCTTTAATTTTCTCAGGTAGTAGTCAAATATCAGTTCCTTGTGCTCATTCAACCTCAAGGGTACCAATAACAAAGTATCTGTGCTCCTTTAGAAACCCTCTCACTTGGTGTAAAGTGAGGAGAAATTTCCATCCACAATAAGAAAGCAAAATGCCATCACTTTCCAAAAGTATCTTCTAGAAAAATTCTCCCTCTGTTTCTCTCTCTCTCTCTCTCTCTCTCTCTCTCTCTCTCTTTCTCTCTCCACATCATCTTCAACCTTTTCACAATCAAAGAGGGATGTTGAATGAATATTTACAAAATGGAATTTTTTGATAGCTCCCTTGCAAATCAAACATTGGTGATCTAGTATCCACAACTGCCCTTTGAAATGACAGATTATTACCTACCTATTGATTTTGCTTTTGCTTTTGGGTCATCAGCCCATATTAACATCCTATTACAGCATGGTGTGGTGGCACACACCTGTAATACCAGCTACTTGTTACTCAGAAAGCTGAGTGAGATCACTTGAGCCCAAGAGTTCAAGACTGCAGTGAGCTATGCTTGTGTCACTGCACTCCAGCCTGGGCAACACTGTGAGGCTCTGCCTCTTAAATTTTTTTTGAAAATCCTATTATACTTGACTGACTTATTCCTGTAAGAAATTGTTCCTGGGGGCTCATAACCTTACCAACAACAACTAAAAAAAATGGAGTTATGACTTATAGAGAGAAAAGTTGTTTGGTAAGCAACCAAAATACATGACATAACAGAATTCATGTTTTTACCTATGGTAGGACCTATTCCCCTTCAAATGCTTGGGGACATTTGGAAGGTATAGGAGGAGGTATTATTGTCTTGGGGCTAGAAAAATTTGAAATTTGTTTGGTTTTTTCTAAACAGGCCTCTTCACTGTAAGCTTTTAAGTTTCCCTCTATGTTTTCTGACTTCCATATTTCCAATGCCTGGCATGAAGCCCAAGGTCTATAAATACTTATTGATTGGCTGACTACGGAACAGTTACTTCATTATAAAAGAGTTTTTTCTCAAAGGATTCATTAATGCTAGTATCCTTGCATATGTGATTGCATAGTATAAACATGGCCAATGCATTCTATATATTGTAACTCCTGTTCTTGGAATGTTCCTGCTGGGCTGTGTATTTGTCAAGAGTTAAAATTTGAGTTTCTGCATAAATGCCATTTAAGTCCACAATCCAATTAATGCATTAAAAGCTGACAGAGTTTTGCTAAAAAATCACCATTTGTCATGTATTCTGTGCCCTGGCATTATCCCCACAGATATATAAGGCTAAAAAAGGCCACCTATTACTGTAGAGATGTATCTAAAAAATCTCTCAGGCTGCCTGTAATAATCTCCATTATGTATAATGACCATTTTGATAATAGTCTTTAGAAGAGGTAATGGCTCTGCTGAACGGTTATTACCTGTCTGTTCATGCTGGAAGCAAGATGCAGAAGCCAGAGGGGACAGTCAAATGGTCCTTGTGGTGTATTCTGAGAAAATAAGAAATATTTAACAGAACGCAAGAAACAGACAAGCGAACGCCTTTTGCGGCAGAACTGGCCGCCTCTCTGCCACAATCCTTCTGAATTTCATAATTTAAAGCAAATGCTCCCAATAATGGACCTGCTCTCAGCCTTCAGACCAATTTCGTCCAAAGCATCACCACCTGGTCTATTAGGAGGAAGGGAAAAGACAACTGAATGTTACCATATTCCCTTCCATATTATTGTTAGCGGGGTAAACTGATGTCAACTGTTACTCCAGTTGGGGGGATAGTTGATTGTTTCTAATCATCCCTCAAAAGGGAGGCCTACCTGTGGCTTGGATTAAACTGTGGACAGATCCTAGCTTTAGGAGCCAAATTTAATCCAGATTCATCTATAGCTATTAAGATAATGAGAAAACATACAATGCCTCTGAAAAGGATAATTACAGAGATTCAATAGTTTCACATCCATGGAGGCAAATATTATACCCCATCTTCTGGGACCAGAACAGACTTTATAAAGCTTAGAAAAGGCTCTCCTTTATTCCTACTTAAGGCATCCATAAGCTTCCACTAAAATAAAGGAAGGAATATGTCTGGCTAAAGGTATAACAAAGGTTTTTGATGGGGAAACAGGTCTAAAGGGTTGAGAACGAGGTCATGACTTGTTCAGAGACATTAATGAGAGGAGGTTGGAAGTGCAGATTCTATGGTCAAATATGATCTGAAAATTCTGGGTAAAACCAGTATAAACAGATGCTTGTTTGTTTGCTTTTGTAGTATGACTTCTTTGAGGCTTTTACATGTCTGGGTGTATTGGGAATCTCCACAAAGGGAATCTCCACAAAGAGGATAAGAAAATATAGGCTAATATGATAATTTTTCTCAAAAGTATTTATCCAAGGGTACTTATTTATTTATTTATAGAAATATGAGAGATAATTCTGTCATTAGTCTATATCTGCAATGTCCAGTTTAATAGTCACTAGCCACATATGGCAATTTAATCTTTAATTAAGTAAAATTTAAACGTAGCTCCTCAGTCACACAAGCCTGTTGCAAGTGCTCAATTAGACCCAATGGCTAGTGGCTACTACACTGAACACTCTTAACATTGCAGAAAGCGTTATTGGGCAGTACTGCTCTAATAAGAAGTAGCATTTTGGATTGCATTTGAAATGCAGCTTTCTAGCCCTCAACTAATAATTGTTCTAAAACATATACTCCATATACTCATTCTCAAAATGCATTTTCCCGCCAGAGAAAAAGGAATGGAAAATATAGCAGAATATCCAATAACCCAGGCATTCTACATTGACACAAACTACAATACTTATGAGGATAAAATCTAAGCAACTTGGAAAATTGAAGAAAGTTGGGAGGATCTGAAATTGGAGAAACCTTAAAGGCAAGCTGCAGAGAAGGACTCAAAGGTGAGAAGAAAACTAACTTGGTGGGAAAATATTTTTGGCATAGACATTAAAAGGAACTACATAGATCTGTTCAACCCAATCAGTAATCCCTAATTGAAGCATTCTTTGTAAAAATTCCAAGTTGTGAAGATTGTTCTCTTCTAGGGACTATAATTTAGGAAATATTCTTACTGATCTCTGCAGAGTTCAAAGAGGGAGAATTGATTTGTGAGCTATGCTAAGCGTTATGTTATTGGAACCACATAATGTTTAGTGTAGTTCTCGACGCACAGTAAATACTCAAGACACGTAAGGGAAAGGACAAGAAAAATTCCATACAACAAATATTTTTAAGTACCTTAAGCTAAACACCGTGCTAAAGACTTATACAAAGATATATGTGATTTAGCCCTTGTCCTCAAAGAGCCCCTAGTTGTTCAAGTACAGAAACACAAAACTACGTAGAGAGACATAAATAAAGTATATGAACATTCAGAAGAGATTGAAATCACTTCCAGACACTAGTGTAAGAATGGGTTTCATGGAGAGTGTGACATTTGATACAGATCTGCAATGATTAGAGTTTTTATTTTTTCAGATGAAGAAACAAAGGTATGCATATTGTGGAAAAACACAGAAATGATCTTTATAGTGAAATTTAAGCTCTGACTTTTCCCTTGAAGCCTGTGCTTTCTCAATCTTCACAGATACAACAGAGATGAAAGACCACATCAGTCATCTACATGATCTGGAATTGGAAGTATCTATGACTCCTAAAATGACTGCTGAAGTCAGACACCCAAAATCTACATTACTCTATTGAGAAGTCGACATGGGATCTAGAAAAAGGGGTGACTATAAATCTATGACTGTAAGAGATAGAATTCTAGTCCACAGAAATTCTTTCATCTTCCTGACCTACATTTTCTTATATGAAAATAATCTAGAGTTTACATGACTCCAAATTCTCCTACTCTCTAGAATAAAAATTTGAATTTAGAGCAAGTCAAGATTTCTAGAAGCAAAACATCAGATAAAGAAATCAATTGCTTTTCAGGATGAAATGAGAAACATGAAAATCAGTACCTGAGATGGTATAGGAGTTCAGGAAGAAAGATAAGGAATGGAGGCAACTAAGGCACTGAAGTTCAAGTTTATCCTGGAACCAGCCAAGGTCAAATTTAAAAAGGAACAAGGAGAGAAAAAAGGAAAGTCAATTTTAATGAGCAACTTTTATTTGCTAAGCAATAGCTTTGTCTGGATTCCCTAGACAAAAGAGTCTGAAGCAAGAATTAAATGTTGATGCTTTTGAGACGTGCAAGTCCAAGGTCGAAAAAGTGAGGGAAAAGTTTAAAGAGATAGAAAAGAATAGGAAGAGATGCAAGGTGATGCGTATTTTATTCTGGTCACAGGTCATGATGAGCCATAAAGCAACATAGCTTGCTCTGTTGGTGAGTTCAGTTCAGCTCTATAGGATTTTTCCAGACAGAATATATGGAGAAATTTGACTGAGGAACAGTCTGAACTGAAGGAGAAAAATTTATATTCCATGCCCCATCCCCATGTCTTCTTGCCCCTCAGTCAAAAGTTATACCCTAAGGAGTTAACTTCCCACGTTTCTGGATGAAGTCAGTCCACATTCTCTACTGTGGGATCCAAGTCTAGAAGTGATGAAAGAAGTCAGAATTGTGGGGCGTGTCACTGGCTGCTCAGTGACAAGGAAGTGAAAAAATTAGGGAGGATCTGAAATCACAGAAACCTCCCAGGAAAGCATCAGAAAAGGCAGCTGAGAACCCAACTTTTCTAAGTGAACAGCTAGTCAGCCTCTGTCAACAAAACAATATGGACCCAAGCAGAGCCCTTGGCCATAGGGACTGAGACTGAGCCTGCTGCTGATGGTCTAGGAGACAGTGACACCTGGAGAAATGGGGGAGAGGCCCACAGGTGTTTCTGATATTAGCTACTATGTTCAATGATTTATGTAATCCTATGTAGTTGGTATTGTCATTGCTGCTATACTCATAGTGCAATGGGTTCTAACTCAATGAACAGATAATGACCTATAGTCACAATACTAAAGCAACAAAAATTATCCTGAATTCAAGGTATAGCATTATGAACTCTGAAGTTCCACCTACCTTTCCTATTTCATTGGTTTCACCTCAGATACTGAACTTGGTGTTGTGCTTACGTATAAACATTATTTCTCTTTTATGCTTACACATGATGTTATTTTACCTGTTTGTAGAATGTAAATGCCCAAAATACTAATCTTCAGAGAAAACAAGCTTTTTGCCCAAGGTCCCCCAGCTAATAAGTGAGAGAACGGTACTTTAAACTTATGCCAATGAGAATCTAAAATCAGGCTCTACTCCATCAATGCTCACACCCTGCAATGTTTCCCCTTCCCCTAGCTCTGGCTCAGAAGTCAACCCTTGTATACATACTCTGTTTCTTTCCCTTCAGGGTTCTCCCTTTTTGGAAATATCCTCACACAATATACTGAAAAGTATGCAACCAAGGTACAAGTTTAAGGATTTCCAAGAACATAGGCATCAAGTCAGTGTTCACTAGCATCAAAGGTAGATTTAAGGTTACATAATGATCCTCTAGTTCAGAGCCTAGAATTACAAAGATAATTCAAATTCAAATATCATACATGTAAAGGCACATTTGTATCCACTTCCAGGGTTAAAGGCAAGAGGAAGTATGAATACAACAGATATCACCTGAACTCAAAAGATGCAAATTTTAAAACAAAAACTATGTCATTAAACTTCTGACATTCATGTATATTTCTTGCAAAATTTCCAGAAGTAAAAACATTGTTGAAATGTTTAAAATGAAAATAAAAATGAATATAAGATTTGCCTATCAAATGCTCATGCGTTGCTTTATTTGTTTGGTTTTGTTTTATTTTTTAATTTGGAGAGGATTAGAAAGTTCTCATTTCAAAAATTTCTCATTAGCTCGTTAATTTTAAAAATTGCACTCTGGAATTTTGTTCCCTTGGTCCAAGATTTTGATTTCTGATGAGATGCAAATATCCTAAGAAGGATGAGAGTTTTATCTGTTGCCCAGTTTTTATAATTTTTTCTGTCATGAAGGTAAAATTCCATTGTTGAAAACAGAGTTGGGTAGAGATCTTGAAGCAGAAGGAAAAGAGGTTTTTTAATAGATGACTAGGTCTTCAATAACAAATATCACCTGCTTCATACCTTTTCCAAGAGCCAGTGTGACATATGCCACTATCAGAACAAAACACATCTTGGCAAGATCTTATAATAATGAGAGGCTATTTACAGGATATGCTTCTTCTTAGCACCAAAATCATATCCTCAATCGACAGGTGAGATACACCTGTCCACCTGGCCTCTCCTAAGCAATCTAAGCTCTAACGTCATTTTTCTACATCAAAAAGTCTCAGTCTTATTTCTGAAATTTCTCAAAGACTTTAAAGACAGAGCTTTCAACAACTACATGTCTACCACCATGGCCATCTATAACTATTTGCCCAGCCCTGTGAATATGCTGGAAATTTAGATGTGCACTCTTCAAATCATTGCTACAGAGATACTTCTCCTGATCTGGGGATCATATCTGCCACCACTCTCTGAGTTTCACTGTTGTTAGGTCTCTTTTCAAGCTGCTCTTGGCTTTTTAATTTTAGAAGAATAGTGAAGGCTGAGAACAATGAGAAATAATCTCCCCCAATGCTCAGAAGTCATAAAATCTGTCATCCTCTCTGAATCATATTATTGAGACCACCTTTTCTTTCTGTTGTCTTCCCTGTATTCTGAATTTAAATAATTTTCTGACCATGCCTTCTTTGTGAAGAGCACACTACCAAAACTGAACAACAAAGCACAGAAGATATACGGGAATTTTGGTTCACAGAAAAGGCATTAGCCAAGGAGGCTACTGCTTATGTCCCAAAATGCAATTGGATACATCCTCAGTTTTCCACTTACTTGGTCATGTACCTTTAGATGATTTCTTCCTCATTTTTAATATCCATTTTGGGTGAATGCTCATTTCAAGGGAATTTGGAGTTGGAATCTTATGCTTGCAAATTGAATCTACCTGTTTAGATTTTGTCTGTTACTTCTAAGGGAGATGATTTTGAATATGTCACTGTCTATAAGAATAAAAGCAGTATGATAAAACTATTTGGATACAGAGAATTCTCTTCAGCCTTCATTTTCCCACCTATCAAATGAACTTTCAAGCTCTTCTGACTTCAATACATAATCCCTCTAAAAAGGAAGAAAGGGTATTTATTTAATGCACATGCTAGTCACTGCTGAACACTAACAAGATATGAGAGAAAATAGGACAATACATGAGCTAAAAGCAAGATTTAATGTTGAAGTAGTGTTTAAAGAATGCATTAAAATATTAAAATTTTAATTTCTGGGCTATTATTTGAAAGACATAAATCTGTTTTTAAAACCAGTAGGAACAAAGAATTCATCTTTATATAATGCTTTCTTTTAACATAAATAATGAAATCCATAGAGACAACTCAACAGCAACCAACTGAATAAATTAAAATGCATTATACAAGATATAAAAGGTGTGTATTACACATAGTAAGATAGATGCATGCAATTAACATATAAGCAAATGAACTAAGCCTTGTTGTGTGTTGTATCTGTGACACTAATTTAAAATGAAAACTAGACTCTTATTACAAAACTTTAAAAAATTCAGCCAGGCTAGGTGGCTCAGCCTGTAATCCTGCGCTTTGGGAGGCTGAGGTGAGTGGATTGTCTGAGCCCGCGGGTTCGATACCTGCCTGGGCAACTTGGCGAGACCTCATCTCTACAATAAATCAAAAACTAGCCGGGCGTGGTAGCACGCGCTTGTAGTTCCAGCTACTTGGAAAGCTGAGGCGGAAAGATCACCAGAGCCCAGCAGGTCGAGACTGCGGTGGCTGGGAGTGGCCACTGCACTCCAGTTTGGGTGACAGAGTGAGACTCCAACTCAAAAAAAAAAAAAAACTTTACAAGATTCAAAAACTTTCATTCTCAATTTCACTACTAGATAATTTTAAAAGATGCCTTAATGCCTTTCCTGAGTAATGAATAGAATGCACTTTATAAAAACATTTCTCAACCCAGTCAATGGGAGTTTATACAATGCTGCCTTGAGTGCAAACCTCAGGTGGAATTTTGTCTGCAGAGCTATGAGAAAAGGGCCGATAACAGAAACAAAATTAAGACAACTATGAGCAGTTTTCACCTCCCCTTGAGACCAGTCATACAGTCATGGACAGATTCTTGTTCCTTCCAAATCTTGTGAAGCTCTTTAATTATTTGGATTTCAAAAGTATCTGTGAAAGGGAATAAAAATTTTAAAATGAAAAGGAAAATAGAACTCAGGAGTATATGCAGAGGGTGCCAGTAACAAGAAAAATTAATAAAAGTTGACATACAGAATATTTCTAGAAATTAGTAAATGATTAGAATAGGTGTTTCCCCCAAATAATATTAATTTCTCAAGCTTTGTTAAACTATCTGTGATTTTTATTTCCAAGATTATAAACTAAAAATCAGATTAAAGAACAAAAATTAAATGGATTTTTGCCTATAGGTATTACTTGATTGAATCAGAAATCAAAATTTCTATGACCAGATGTTTGGAAGGAAGAGGACAGGATACAATCTTTGTATCCTTGTATCCTGGTTGGAAGGATACAAGTTCAAGTCACTGCAGTTCAGTGATACTAACTCCCACTGTGATGTATGTAGATTTAGGTATGTACACTGAGAATATTTTGCTATAAAGACTTAAACACACAGTTATCAAATGTTCCATCTCTAATCATGCCTGTGTACCCTGTAAGATGCATCTTTAGAAAACAGAACCCAACAGAGTTTGCCCTCTGCCAGAAAAGGAAGCAATACATTCAATATTCTACACAATCCTGTTCATATCTCTGCTTAAAATATTTTTTAAAAACCAATAACCTTCCCAGAAAAGAAATGTTTTGGAATTAAACTCCTCATTTGTTTGTTTCTGCAGTTAAATAAGACAATGAATATAAAGAAATTTTACAATGTAGGGTATATTGTGTGCCCTCAATGAATGATGGTGATCAACATTAGCTATATATATAATACCCTGCATACATTAAATTTAAAATGAACATCACAGAATATATACTAAATTACATTAAAAACATAACATGAAAATTATATGCAAAAGCCATAGATAAAATATCATCATTGAGAGCCAGAAAGAGACCATGTTTTCACCATCTTTCATGCTGTCTAACTTTTAGAATACTACCGCATCAAAACTGGGAAATAGACTTGTTCACTGGGGAATTGATAAATTCTGTTTATAAAATAAAATCAGAAGAATCCTAGAGAAGCTCTTCCTGGAATATATTTCATTTTTTAAAAAGGAAGAAATGATTTTAGCTCTTACCCCTAGCAGCTTGGCAATGAGCTAGTATGTTATTAAGATATCTGTCAAAAACAGTTCAGTTAGCAGGAGCCGAGCGATAAAATGTATCCTTAGGGAACTTTCAAACCAATGCCATTAATGTAATATTACAAAACAGAAAATAAAATAGACAACACAAAAATAAAGGGTGAAGGCAAAGCAACCCCATTATTAGCTGTAGAGTGAAACCTGGAAATTTCAGGCTGCATGGTTCTTCAAAGGATGGCTCGTGATACCCAAAACATGTAAATGATTCATGACATAGGCATGTGACTAGGAGAAGAAAATAAAAATAAAAAGCAGAGAGACAAAGGAAGTCTACTTCCCAGGCATTAAAAAGATCCCATTTTCACTTCCAAGGACAAGCAATGGATATTTGAGAATGAACTTGTTCATCTCAACCATGTCCCAGTTCTCAGCGGGACCTGAAGAGCTTTGGTCTAACAATGTCATTTCCAGCCTGTAATGCTCTCGCCTTGAGACAGGCTGTTCATGGCAAGACAGAGGCAGGGCTGTTCAAGGCAGGGCAGGGATCCCACAAACATATCAGAAGAAGTACCAGGACACTTCAGAAGGTCAAAGCACTCCAGTCTCTAACAGCTCTTTCATCTGTCCACCGTCTATCTAATGGTGCACATTTGGCCTCCTCTCCGTTGGACCACTCCTCCCAGTATCTGAGCCCAGGCATCTGAGCAGAGACTTTGGCCCAGTGCTTCCTCATATTTTCAGGTCCTCTTTCGCTTCCATTCTTTGGCTTCAAAATGAGTACAAATTGACAAAATGGAATCATTTCTGCTTGGCACAGAGCTTGGCAACCAGAGAACACCGGCAAAAAAAAAAAAACAACCCTACATTTACTCTCTCCCATATCCATCGGCATGCAAAGTTCCAAGATGGAAATTTGTTTCTCCTGCAGTTTTATGACACTTCTACTGCCTGATTATCCCACTTTATGGCAATTTGCATCGTTATGGGCCTGCGGCAAATGAAACAAATTGCCATAAAATGTTGGGAAAATCCTAAATCATGGCTCTGTCTGGCCTGCTGAATGATGACACTGGGGTTGAATTCAGATGGCTCGGTTCATTTTGCTACAAACAGTCATACCAGCCTTAATGGGTGCCACTGGCTCGCTCATCTGGCTGCGTGGTGACTACTAAATGAGGCAAACTAATAGAATTTTTTTTCCGATGCACTAAGCAAGTCTTCAGTAAAGAAAAACACATTGATTCCGAAGTTGTTTACTACCAACTAAATAGAACCCCTATAGCTTTTCCCATGCAGCCCACATTAGAGCTAAATTAACAGCCCTCATATGTATCCATTCTACTAGTCCCAGACAAAAGTGCTTACACCATTAGGAATGTAAGTTGCCTCGGTCTAAATCATGATACAGAAGATTGTCTTTCTCATTTAACTGCCTAGCTATCAAAAGTTGTAATATCAGACATAGATAAGCCTTTCAAGAAAAAAATAAATGCACTGAAAGGTCATAAATAATTGCTGCATTTTAATTCAGTGGTGATAGCTTTCAAATAAAGGAACAGGAGCCTGATGGCTAGACATGCAAAAATGAGTAGATTCAGGAAGGATGACAACTTTGATAAGTATTGTGGTCCTCGTTGATCACAAATTTGGCTCTTGCTTTTGTCAAGCTCTCCAAAATTTATGAAAGCAGAATCTCCCCAGTAAGAAACTCTCTTGGCTTACAACACATAGGAGTCATTTGGACGATGAGGCTGAAATAAATGTAATGAATTGCATTTTTCATAATTTCCTGTATGTCATATCCTACTAACTTCCAAGTCACCCTCAATGCCCTGACTCAAAATGCTTGCAGCCGATGCTTAGCTCTTCCTACACCCAGAGGCAACTCTTTCAAAAACACCCCCCGTCCCCGCCATTCCCATTTTGGGAAGTTTCACGTCATGTAAAACAAACCATGGAGAACACCTAGATGGCAGGAGATCCTGAAAGAACTCAGAGTCCAGGGTATAAGATTCAAATCACGATGAACAAGCTACGCCAAGAATTTGTTTTCCAGACAATTATAAATATCTTAGAATGCAAAGGGCTTTCAGGGAGATGGGTGTTACATTACCTAAAACACACACATTTTTTATGTAATACTTCACTACACGAAAAGAGTCATTAAATCAACAATTGCCATCTATTGAGGATTTAGTAAGTGCCAAGCACTGCCGAGCACTGAGAGTTTTAAATGATTATTTGATTAATTAGTCCAACTTCTCCTTTAACTACTTGTAGATGAGTAACCTAATTCTTAGAGAGGCTAAGCGACTTCCTCAAGGACATATGGATAGTAAGGAGCAGATCTATAATCGGAACCAAGATCTCTTCTCACCAGTAGTGACGTGCTCTTCGTCACTGCACCACACAGCTGCATTGTAAAAATCAACTTTTCTGCTAAATTAACATTATTATTAGTCCGACAATAAAGTCCACAAGGATAAAAGATCCTTGCATAATTTTAACAAGTATCACACGTTTGGCTTCTCCTGGATGGCTTTTATGACTCATTAGTATAGCCAATTCTTCTTCTAACTGATTTATCCTTTTCTATTTTACTGCCATTTGTTAGACAAAGTACCAAGTTCTTTCAATATAGAATGAAAAATTTTCAACTCTGGACTTGACTTTCCTTGTTGAATTTGCTTATTTCTCAGGTCATAGACGCTTCCAAGCTTATAACACTAAGTGACTTAAAGTTCTTGAGTATTTGCTATTTATAGCAGTTTGAATTAATGCTATGTGTAAGAAATGAATGTGCATATTTCAAGACTATACATATTTACTCTGATTTTCCTGGAATGTCTTTATCTTTTTGGTTTTTGAAGTAGGAAACATAAAAAATTTTCTAGAAATCTATATTGCCTTGAACCACAGGTACTGATTTGTACTTTCTAAAGTACTTGCTAAGTTTATAAATCTGTATATTACACTTAGATTTTGAAGCATTACTTTGGCATATATTACATATTCAACCTTTCATCTGAAAGGAGTATCACTGAACTTTAATTCTGTAGAACCAACCAAGTTTGGATTTGTGTTTAAGACAATGACTTGGCAGTCTGGGGATTCACCTGTATTGTTCAGTTCTAGTTTTCATTAATACAGACACACTGGCACTTCCTCAAGACATGCTTATGTGCTTGTGTGCCATTGATATGACCCATGGAAACTGGACAGACCACAGGTTTTCATTCTCTCTCTCAATTCTCCAAAATGGAGTACAAATTTATTTATCTTTTTTTATGAGAAACAAATTCTTTTGTGGTTCAAATATTTCTGTTCAAGTATCCATTTTAAGAAATAGGATATAAACTGATTAAACTTCTTTTCTATGTTTGAGGCAACACTAGTCAATCAACCTGCAGAACTAATAGCCACATAATGACATGACTACCAATAATAACTTAAATCTTGCTCTCTTTTTAAGTACTGATCTATTGCTTACTATCGATTGTACATAATCTCTAGTAGGTTTTATTTACAGGAACCCTAGTCAAAATTTTCAAACAATACAGTCTGTCAACTAGTTGTGTTAGAACATTCCAGTGCAGTAAGTCGAGAGTAAGTATGTTATGAGGTTAAGAACGCAGACTTGAATCTCTTTGGTTCTAAACTGTAATTCTTAATTTTGTGGCCTTGGGCAAGTTACTTAAATACTCTTCACATAAGTTTCTTCATATATAAAAGAAGAACATTAATAACAACTACCTTACAGGATTTCTGGGGAGATTAACTAAACAACATATAGTGGTAGACACTCCTAATGGTCTAATAAAACTTGTTTTCCTTCTTAGTTTGATGTCGTTAGTGGGAAACAACTTCTTAGGCATGAATTACATTTATCAGCCCCTCCTTACATCCAGGGGTGTCACATTACCATCTTTAATAAAAGAAATAGGTTAAAGCAGAAACAATACATCCTTAAAAGAGTTTTAAGAACCAAAGTGACTTGTCCCTAGCTTTTACTAGCTGAAGGCAAAGGATGACAATGTCCTGTGAAAAGGTGTCTTGTGTGATGAAAATATAGCCTGGGTAAGTGAATCACTATGAGAAGAAAAGTTACTCATCAACCAGGAGTACCCGTGAGGAAAAACGTGTTTTATGAGAAACCACTACAATTTTAAAGTTTATTTATTATAGCAACCAATGCCATCCTTACCAATTCAACTTGCAAACAGCTTAGCATAAAGCCTAGCATGTAATAAGCTCCAGAATTTTTGCATACCTTTCACCACAGTCTAAACATTGAGATCAGATCTAGGATACGAAATTTTCAAGATAACTCTAACATTGATTCACGGTATAGTTCAACTATCTTCACTAAACATTTATTGAAAACCTACTATATTCTATGCACAGTGTTGGGTTCTGGGTATATAGTGATGAACAAGACAAGCACATTCCTACCTCCATTGCAGCTTTTATTCTAGTCTGGCAAGACACAATAGAAATATATAAATACATAAATAAATACAATGATTCTAGAAAGGCTGTGATAGAGAATGGCTTGGGGGTGGGGGAGGCAAGATTAGATTAAATTTTTAGAGAAATTTTTCTGAAGATGAAAGACAATGTTAATATCTACATTGTGCAGTGTGCTCGTACTCTGTCAATTTAGCTTAGTTGGAACCTACATTTCCCAGAATTCCCTTCCTTGCATATTTCCAAGTTAACATGGGACGCAAGAGACATATTACACAGATTTGGAAGGTGGAAGTGAAGTAGTCATGTTCTCTTTTTGATCAGAAAAACAGTGCATGTCATCAGGCATGGTTGCAATTCACACACTTTTTTGCTGATCTGCTACCTCACTCTGTTGACATGGGACATTAACCTAGAATGCAGCTCCTTCAACTCCTGCAGGATAGTAACCTTCCATTTATCTGATTCCTGGGCCATGTATATATTTGCATCTGAAAAGCGGGTATCAGGTTCTCTTGCCGGACTGTTACATCATTATAGTGGGAGACTTGGAGGCAATAAGATACCAATCCAGGCTCCAGCTCACCATTGTTTGTTCCCTTTTGTCCTTCCTCTCCCCTATTTCACACCCTTCTTTTCTTCCTGATACTTTTTTGTAGATGACTTTATGTTCAACATCAGACACAGAAGCAAAAGCTTCTAGGAACTGTATAAGGTCAATCCCCTTTGATAAACCTATATTCTTATCATTTCTAAAATTCTAATTCTTCAGTCAAATTCTGAGTGTTACACACAGGCTGTACCCAATCTACGGAAAATACAGCTAAAAGTTTTATAAGATTATCTCATTTGATTCTCATAGCAACTATGGAGCATGTACTATTATTATCATCACCACAGGTGAAGAAACTGGACTCACAAAGACCAAGCAGCTGCACACTCCTAGTGAGTGATGAATCTGGGACGCAAACTCTGGGAATGTGATAAGAGAGTCTGAACAATTAACTGTGCTGCCACCACTAGTCCTGCTCTGTAGGGATGTTTTATAAAGTTTGGGTGCTTATTAACTGATCTTTCCAATAGGGATTTGACACAAAAGAAGCCTTTGCACTCATAGCTGAGAAGATAGAGTTGATCAGAGAATAGAATTTGAGAAGTGGAAAGGAGCTTAAAAATCATTAAGCTCAACTATATATAAAAGAAAATAAATCGGGCAGCCCCTTTGGGTCCATTCCCACTGTGGGAGCTTTTCTGTCTTCTCAATACATCCTGCTTTCTAAAAAATAAAATAAAAAGTAAGTAAATAAATAAATCTCAGAGAAGAGATTGTACATGTCAAGTAAAGTTCCTTCATTGGGAGATTCTGGCTAAATTCTGTGACTTCCTGCCAATCCAGACGAGAGCAAGCTCAGGTCCACCTGCATAAGGCAGTGTTGTAGGGGTCTGAGACACACCATAGAGCATCTTGTGAGCCAGAATAAAGACTTCAGAATTGTGTGTGTGTGTGTGTGTGTGTGTGTGTGTGTGTGTGTGTGTGTGAGAGACAATCCCTCTGGTGTCCTTTGGCTCAAGGTAAAGTAACTATTTTCTTATTCACGTGATGTAAGGGCCTTTACTGGCATTAATTCAAGTCTCTCTCAACACTTCAACTGGAAGTACAATTAGGAAAATACCTTCCAATAATTCTGCTAATAGTTTCCAGCAAACGTAAACCTGGAGCAGCATTTGAATGAATTTATCTGTAGTAGGCTTCTGCAGGAATCAATAAATCATTTTGATTCATTCTCAGTTTCTAGAGGAAAGTATTTATTTTTTAAGGATGAGACTGAACAAAATTGGGAATCATTTGTATCACATGGCATAAATTGCCAACTGAAATTGCCTCGTTTTCTCTTATTATTCCTAAAGAATTAAGCCATGAATTTGGAAATTTAAAGCTACAGATCTCTTCTTGGGATTTCTCCAAAGTCTTACAGAATCACTAGATGACCCCATGGGGCTCAAAAAATTTGCACCACTTTTAAGGTTAGGATTCTGTCTGAAAAGATACTTTGAAAGACTAGCTGGTTGAAAACAGACCAGGCTTCATCTGACAGTGAATAAATATATAAAATGTGTCCAGCAAAAAAATCAATTATCTTATTTCTTCCAGTTAGCATAAATAAAAAAATATGTCTTATCATTTTAAGAGAGACAGAATAAGTTGATAACTGGTGCCCAAATCTATGATTTTTAAATAATGAACAATATGCAACAATGAAAAAGTTTACAAAAGTAAGAATCTCCTGAGGACCTTAGATTAAGAACAGACCCCAAAAGATCAGTGATCCTTGTAAAGACCACATAGCGATCTCAATGCATTGGAATGAATTTGTGTCTATCAGCTTGAAAGATATGGCCATTAAAATTTCAGAACATCTCACTAGGAATTTTTTTTAAAATCTAAGTCGGAATTAACCAGCATTGAGTTAATAGGATTGAAATGACATTTAATTTTGCTTTCTTCAACAGATTGCTATATTTTTTAAATGTGAGAATTGGGATTCCTAGGATTCAATTATAAAACTTGTTTAACTGTCTTTAAGACTAGACCATCTTAAGGTCAAACAGGCCTCTGTCACTTGGGAAAGACATGAAGAACAAGATCCGACCTTGGAGAGCCCTTGCTCGGTTGCCGGTCCACACCACACCAGCTCACCATGGACGATGATATTACTGCGCTTGTGATTGATAACGGCTCCGGCATGCGCAAGACCGGCTTCCCGGGCAATGATGCCCCCGGGCCGTCTTCCCTTCCATCGTGGGGTGCCCGCGGCATCAGGGTGTGATGGTGGGCATGGGCCAGAAGGGCTCCTACGTTGGGCGATAAGGCCCAGAGCAAGAGAGGCATCCCGACCTTGAAGTACCCCATCGAGCACTGCACTGTCACCAGCTGGGATGACATGGAGAAGATCTGACACCACACCTACAACGAGCTGCGTGTGGTTCCAGAGAAGCACCCTGTGCTGCTGACCAAGGCTCCCCTGAACCCCAAGGCCAACCATGAACAAGATGACCCAGATCACGTTTGAGACCTTCAACACCCCAGCCATGTACGTGGCCATCCAGGCTGTGCTGTCCCTTTACGCCTCTGGCCGTACCACTGGCATGGTGATGGACTCCGGTGACGGGATCACCCACACTGCGCCCATCTACCAGGGGTTCGCCCTCCCCCATGCCATCCTGCATCTGGACCTGGCTGGCCGGGACCTGACAGACTACCTCATGAAGATTCTCACCGAGCGTGGCTACAGCTTCACCATCATTGCAGAGCCGGAAATAGTGCGTGACATCAAGGAGAAGCTGTGCTATGTCGCCCTGGACTTCGAGCAGAAGTCCTCCTGCTTCCTCCTTTGCTGCCTCCTTCTGCTCCCTAGAAAAGAGCTACAAGCTGCCTGGCGACCAGGTGATCACCATCAGCGATAAGCAGTTCCACTGCCCCTAGACTCTCTTCCAGCCTTCCTTCCAGGACATGGAATCCTGCAGCATCCACGAAACCACCTTCAACTCCATCACGAAGTGTGATGTGGACATCCACAAGGACCTGAACGCCAACACGGTGTTGTCTGGAGGTACCTCCATGTACCCAGGCATCGTTGATAGGATGCAGAAGGAGATCACTGCCCTGGCGCCCAGCACGATGTGAAGATCAAGAGCATCGCACCCCCTGAGTGCAAGTATTTCGTGTGGATTGGCGGTTCCATCCTGGCCTCGCTGTCCACCTTCCAGCAGATGTGCATCAGTAAGCAGGAGTCCGACGAATACCACCCCACCATCGTGCACCGCAAGTGCTTCTAGGCGAACTGACTGGCACGCTACATCCTTTCTTGACAAACCTAACTTGCACAGAAAAGAAGATGAGATTGGCATGGCTTTATCTGGGGTTTTTTTGTTTGTTGGGGGCGGGGTGGGTTTGATGACTCTCGGGATTTAAAGACTGGACCGGTGAAGGTGACAGCAAGTTGGAGGGAGCATCCCCAAAGTTCTACAATGTGGCCAAGGACTTTGATTGTACATTGCTCTTTTTTTTAAATAGTCATTCCAAACATCGTAAGATGCGTTGTTACAGGAAGTCCCTTGCCCTCCCAAAAACCGCCCCACGTCTCTCTAAGGAGAATAGCCCAGTTCTTTCCTGATCCACACGGGGGAGGTAACAGCATATGTGTAAGTTGTGTAATGCCAATTTTTAAAATCTTCGCCTTAATACTTTTTTATTTATTTTATTTTGAATGATCAGCCACCGTGGCCCCCCTTTTTGTCCCTGACTTGAGATGTATGAAGGCTTTTGGTCTCCCCTGGAGTGGGTGGAGGTATGGAGGTAGCCAGGGCTTACCTGGGCACTGACTTGAGACCAATTCAATAAAAGTGCACACCTGGAAGAAGAAAAAAAAAAGAACAAGATCCATGAAGTCCAAGGTCTTACCCTCTCCCCTGCCTTCATAGACACAGAAGTATAAACACAGGCAGGTTGTAGGACATTCAGAAAATAAGTTACTTTTGGAGATTCTGCCAGGTGTAGCCTCTTGGGGTGAAGGATAGAATATGTAATATCTTGTGGTTCCTAAAATGGAAGAGGGGTTTGGAAAAGAAGCACTACCACTGAGGAGTAAAACACAGAAAGGTCCCAAGATAAGTTTTTGTCTCCATATAACACAGGACAATTCTGCCAAAAACGTGAATCAGTCAGAAAGATAACAGAATATAGAATGTAGCACCTACGATCATGCCATTATCTTTTTCTGGGGTGCAGCACCCACTGCAGACAAGTTTTGCCATTGACTTTAGCTACTAGGAGGAGAGAGAAAACTAAAATGATAGAATTTAAATGTTTTAAAATATATAACTATAAAGTATTTCAAACATAGAGAAATAATACTGAAAACAACAGAAACACATTTGCTCAACAACAAAAGTTAATTCATAGTAGCATTTTGCTATATTTACTGCAAATCTTTTTCTTTATTAAAACCCATTCATATCTCTATCTTATTTTCCCTTCATCTTCCTCTTTTTCTACCTCTCCAAAGTGTACTGTAATTTGTACATTTGCAAGTATCACTCCCATGCATAATATTTAGTTTTAAGTAAATATGTAGGACTTAATTTTAAAATGCATAGTATAATTTTTTACAGAATACAAAATCAACATGCAAAATCAGTAGTGTTTCAATGGCCATCATTAATAAAACAAACAACAACAGATGCTGGTGAGGATGCGGAGAAAAAGGAACGCTTTTACACTGCTGGTAGGAATGCAAACTAGTGCGGCCTCTTTGGAAGACAGTGTGGCGGTATCTTAAAGAACTAGAAATTGACCTTCCCTGTGATCCAGCAATTCCCCCATTGGGAATATACCCAGAGGAACTCAAGTCAGATTTTTCTACAAAAAAGATACCTGCACACGTATGCTTGTTGCAGTTCTATTCACAATAGTAAAACCATGGAACGAGCCATGCTGCCCATCGAAGCTGGACTGGATTAAAAGGGGTACATATACACAATAGAATATTATGCAGCCATAAAGAAAGACAAACATATGAACTTCGCAGCAACTTGGATGGATTTAGAGTCAATCATACTCAGTGATCTATCACAGAAATAAAGAGCAGAGTACCATATGTTCTTACTCATAAACGGACCTTAACAACTCTAATACTATAAGAAAGGGATTGGCAGTAGTGGGAAACTGTCAGGGGAGGGGGTAGGATTGGCAATTGAGGAAAACTGCCAGGGGAGAGAGGGGGGAACACCTTATCAACAAGGGTACCTGCATAATCAACGTTTGTATACCTAACCCTGAATTGTATCCCACAACTTTATAATTAAAAAAACAATATTTTTTTTGAGTTGGAGTCTCACTCTGTCACCCAGACTGGAATGCAGTGGCACACTCCCAGCCACCACAGCCTCGACCTGCTGGGCTCTGGCAATGCTTCCGCCTCAAAGAGACAGCATCAAATGAGGCAATACTATTTCTGCTCCATGTTGTTTTGCTTAAAGACTCAATTTCTTCCAAGAACCTATTGATGACAGAGAGTGAGGACTCATTGTATGTAAAAAGATACTGAAAACATTTATAGACATGTTTTTAGGTTTTATTAAAGAATATACAAGAAGAACTAAATTAATTAAAAGATTTATCACGTTACTGAATGGGAGACGTGATGACATAAAATAGCAACTGATTTTAAATCTATAATAAATTCTCTGCAAAAACTATTTAAAAATTGTAATTTTTCATGGCATTTAAAATGATCTGAAATGATATTTGAAATTTTATTTTCTATTTTTTCCTTCTGTCTAGGAATACCATTCGTGTGTGCATGTCTGTACATAGCTATTGTATCCAGCAGCTTTGCTACACTCCCTGATTTGTTTGAATAGTTTGTAGATTCCCATGAATTTTTCTAGATAAGCAATATTATTGTCTGCAAGCAATGATATATATGTTTCTTTCTTCCCATTCTTATAATTTGTCTAATCCTGCTAACTAGGTATCTCCAGTGCCATACTGAGGAGAACTGTTAACAGTTGGAATCCTTGTCTTGTTCTTGGATTTGAAAATATTGCTTTTTTCATGTCATCATTAAATAGAATATTTGCGGCTGGGCTCAGTGGCTCAGCCTGTAATCCCAGCACTTTGGGAGATCGAGGCGAGTGAATTGCCTGAGCCTACAGGTTTGAGACCAGCCCGGGCAACTTGGTGAGATCACATCTCTACAATAACATAAAAAATAACTGGGCGTGGTAGTGCATGTCTGTAGTTCCAGCTACTCAGAAGGCTGAGGCAGAAGGATCGCCGGAGCCCAGCAGGTCAATGCCGGGGTGGCTGTGAGCATGTGTACCACTGCAGTCCAGCCTGGGTGAAGAAGTGAGACTCCAACTCAAAAAATTTTTTTAAATAAATAAATGGAATATTTGCTATATGATTCCATATCTTGAAAATCCAAGAGAATCTGTCAAAAACCTTCTTTCATTGATAAAGGACTTTGGCAAAGTCTCAGGGTACAAAATCAATATGCAAAAGACAGTAGCATTTTTATACACCAACAAAAACAGGCAGAGAAACAACTAAAAAGCACAATTCCATTCACAATAGCCACAAAAAAAAATGAAATAACTCAACATCCTTCTAATCAGAGAAGTGAAAGACCTTTACAATGAAAACTACAAAATATAGCTTAAAGAAATCAAAGATGACGCAAACAAATGGAAAAAATATTCCATGCTCATGGATTGGAAAATCAACATTGTAAGATGTCTATCCTACCCAAGGAAATCTACAGATTTAACACAATACCCATTAAATTACCAGGATCATTTTTCTTATACATGGAAACAACAATACAGAAATTCATATGGAATCAGAAAGGACTACGAATAGCCAAAACAATCCTTGGCAAAAGAAACAAAGTGAAAGGTATCATACATCCAGACTTTAAACTTTATTATAAGGCTACAATAATCAAAACAGCCTGGTATTGATATAAGAACAGGCATACAGACCAATGGAACAGGATAGAGATTCCAGAAGCAGCACCTCAACTTCTCAACCAACTCATCTTTGACAAAGCCTCCACTAACAACCACTGGAGAGAGGAGAACTTAGTCAGTAAATGGTGCTGGGAAAACTGACTGATAATATGCAGAAGATTAAAACAATACCCCTACCTATCACCATACACAAAAATCAACTCTAAATGGATCAAAGACCTAAATGTAAAACCCCAAACTATAAGAACCTTAGGAAATGCAGCAGACATCCTTATGGAAATTGGAACTGGCAACCAATTCCTGATCAAAACTCCAGATGTCCATGCCATAAGAGATAAGATAGACAAGTAGGACCTCATCAAACTGAAAACCTTCTGCAAAGTCAAAGACACCATCAAGAGAGTGGGGAGAACCCCATAGACTGGGAAAAAATACTTGCCAACTGTATATCTAACAAAAACCTAACATCGAGGCTCTATAAGGAACTTAATCATGCTGAAAAGAACAAAGCAAGTCGCCCCATTACAAAGTGGGCAAAAGATATGACTAGGCACTTCTCAAAAGACATATGAGCAGCCAACAGATACATGAAAAAATGCTCAGCCTCACTAGTCATCAAAGAAATGCATATTAAAACTACACTGAGATACCATCTAACTCCAGTTAGCATGTCCACCATCAGTAACTCAAAAAAACAACAGATGTTGTAGAGGATGCAGGAAAAAGGGAATACTTCTACACTGTTGGTGAGAGTATAAACCAGCACAACCTCTGTGGAAAACAGCGTGGCAATTCCTAAAAGATCTAATAATTGCTCTCCCATACCACCCAGCAATCCCCCTTCTGGGAATATACCTGGAGGAATTCAAATCATTCTACAAAAAAGATACCTGGGCACACATGTTTATTGCAGCACTATTCACAATAACAAAAACATGGAACCAACAGTGCTGCCCACCGAAAGTAGTAGGATTAAAAAAATGTGGCATATATACACAATGGAATATTACACAGTCATAAAGAAGGACAAAATTATTAACTTTGCAGCAACTTGGATGGATTTAGAATCCATAATACTCAGTTATCTATCTCAGAAACAAGAACTGAGTACAACATGGTCTCACTCATAAGCAGACCCTGAACAAATATCATAATACTACAAGAAAGGGGTTGGCAGTAGTGGGAACCTGCCAGGGGAAAGAGTTGGGGGGAACACTTCATCAAAACTGATACCTGATCTCAAACCAGGTGACATGAGGACCAAAGTGAAGCCCAAACTTTATCTGTACAATGACTATTTGTATACCTAACCCTGAATTGTACTCCTCATCTTTAAAATAAAATTTTAAAATATATATATAATATTTGCTAAAATTTTTAAAATTACTGTTTATCAGGTAAGAAAGTTTGCTAGGAGATGTTTTCATTGATAAATGGTGAATTTAAGTAAATATACGTCTTGCATTTATTGGTGGATTATATGATTTTTTTAGGTTGTTAATGAGGTAAATTAGTTTGATTTAGTTATAGTTGAACATTTTTAAAGAATCAAATGCCTCTATTTGTTGTGAAACACAGCAGGCTCCTCACCATTTTCTCATCCAGAAAGACAATGATTTTTATATATTTTAACTAATTATTTCAGTATCTCTAGCCACATTTCTAAAAAGCATGCTTGTATTGCTACATCTTTAAGTTCTAAGCTTCTATTAACTTCCCACTCTATAACCAGCTTTTGTTCCCAGCTCTCTCCACATACATATTCTCTCCCTTTCCTCTATTATTCTTATAGAGCTATATACTCATTTTACTTAGATAAATATTCTGTGTTTATATTATTCTGCAAACATAGCTAAACCAGGATATAAACTATGGTTATTTTTCATTTGCTAATGGCTTTATTTTTGTAGCATATACTGCCTTATTTTTAATTTACAACTAATCCAAGACCAAACGCTTCACCAACTGTCTAAAATTTCTTTTAAGATGATCAGATACATCAGACATTTGATCAGTTTTATTTTCCTGAAGAAGTCTCTCTTAGATTCTCTGTCCTGCTCCAATCTGGATGATTGCTCAGCATGCCTGATGCACAGCTATTGTCTTAGAATCTATCTTTGCCAGATGCTTCTTTTGCATTTCTCCTGAGATAAATAGTCCATATTCTCTATCTCAGGGGCCTCCAACCCCGGGCCATGGACTGGTTAGGAACCGGGCCACACAGCAGGAGGTGAGCAGCAGGTGAGCGGGGTTCTGCCTTCTGTCAGATCAGTGGCATTAGATTCTCATAGGCACACAAACCCTCTTGTGAACTGTGCATACAAGGGATCTAGGTTGTACACTCCTTATGAGAATCTAATGCCTGATGATTCCCTCCCGATCTGTAGAAAAGTTGTCTTCCATGAGACCTATCCCTAATGCCAAAAAGATCGTGGCTCTATCCTAGGTCTTTATTCTTTTGTTTTTACTATATGACTTCATTCTTTTGATTTATTCATTTTTTGTTTGTTTGTTTGTTTTTGTTTTGCCTTTTTTTTTTTTTTTTTTTTTTTTGAAGCATACCCTCCAGTAAATTCCAGAGAAAGTATGTGTAGGAATAAAATAGTATGACTGGGCATAGAATTCCAGGAAGAAAATTATTTTTCTTCAAAATATTGAAACATTACTTCATTGTATTCTACCTTCTGGCATCGATGGTGAGAAACCAGAAGGCAACGATTTCTGATTTTTTGTTCTTTGCTTGTTTTTTCTTTCTTTCTGTAACATTGACAATCACCAGTCTGGCCTTACTCTACAAAAATTTTGCAGTGATATGTGTTGATGTGGATCTCTTTTTATCTGCTGTACTTACTGATCTCTTTTGTACTTTTTGAAACCCACATCCTTCAGTTTGAGAGATGTGTTTAATCTTTTGGTTGATAATATTGTTTAACTTTTTCCTTCCCTTTCTAGACCTTCATCATTGGGATGTTGTAATGGTCTTCTAATTTTCTCATCTCTCATCTATTTTTAATCTTCATCTTTCTTCTGTATTCTGAGAAATTTCTTCATATTAAGTATTTATCTAATTTTAAGAACAAAAAATGCTATATATGTCCATTTGATTGATCTTATAATTACTTTGTTCTAAATCTACTTATTAATTTCTGTGTGCTTAATCTACCAATACTGAGTGTAGATTCTGTTCTGGCTGAAATGACTAATTCTCTTCCTGTGATTTACGATTTGATAACGTCTTTGCTAAATTCTGAGGCTATGATTTGAGATATTTACAGAGTCTGATGAATTGTTTAATTGTATAATGATTCTTTATGTAGTAAGAATGATAAACATAGCTACACCTATTATTTGTGGTCAGTATTAGACTGACATAGATTTCCTTTTCTACTTACAACCTGTGGCAATAGGTTTTAGGTTTTTCTCTTTGAAACAACATATAGGTAGGCTTTGTTGCCAATCAGAAAATTTCTCCTTTACACTGGTAAAATTTATACGTTTATATTGTTGTCACTTTAGATGTATTGGGATTATTTTGTGCTTTTAATTTATCTTGTTTTTTGCATATTTTATCCTTCCATGCCTTGTGTCAAATATTCAAGTTTTATTTATATGTCTTTTTTACTTCCACTGCTACTACTGAGTAGATTACTTGGTATCAAGAATGAAATCCCTTAAATGAGATTTCTGTTCTGGTTCAAATGACTAATTCTAACAATGAAGGAGAAATTAGGTTTCCTCTACACAATGGGGCAATGGAGTCTATGTCTGTGATTCAGGAGTTCCTCTTAAAAAATTTGTGTCCGATACAACAGAAACTAAAACAATATTTTTTCAATTCAGTAACATTGAGGATTCATGCACTTGAGTAATAAAGATTTAGTTAACCAGGCAAGTTAAAACACAGTCTAACCAATGTCTCCTTCATTCTATCTGTGGTCTTCTCAAACTCATTTCAGAGTATATAAAATATACGATTCTTTTCTCTCTTATCTCTCTTTATCACATTGTGCTAAAGCCTGGGTATTTCTTTATATATATGTCTTCTAATTTAAATTTTTTCTCTTCAGCTATGTCCAAATGAATGTTTAACTTCTATTGAATTTCAGTTCCAAATTCCTAGTTTTTTTTATTTGTGGAAGTTCAATTTTATTTTATTTTTTCAAATCTGTCTTGGTATCATTGTACTTTTTTCCTTATATTTCTTGGTCATTTTCTTTTCTTTTCTTTAAATATCATTTAAAAGATACTCTGTAGACTTTAATTATTGTTTTATCTCAGGATTTGGCATACTAAGCTTTCTTTTCTGCTGACTCCAACTCATGATAAATTGTTCTTAATATTTTTAAGTTAATTTTATCTTAATGTGACTTCTTTTCCTGTGGCCTCTGGAAAATATTATCCATAAGTGTTTACATTTATTTCTTGCTAGTATTATAAAGATTTCGCAGCCTGTGTACCACTCTTATAATAATTTTTCAGTTTGGGAGTATAGAAAAGCACAGTTTTAACCCAAGTATGATATAAACTTTGGGCTTAACAGCTCTCTTTATCTTAAATGGAGAAGATAGATGATTAGATAGATAGATAGATAGATAGATAGATAGATAGATAGATAGATATTCTCTAGGGTAGATATTCTCTAGAGTAGGGGTGGTCCACATAAAAAAGTAAAGTGCATCTTATTTGAAGGAGAAGTCTTTTAAGCCCAAAGCATATGCCATACTTGGGTTAAACCTGTGCTTTTCTATACTACCAAACTTAGGTTTTTATAATAAAAATGGGCAAGTTCTAGATTAACACTTGTTTTTCTATAGATTCTTGGGAAAAGGGGGAGCAGCTGATCAGGATTTTTCTCTTGGTCACTGTCCTACAAAGGGGTTAGAGAGGATGATAGGGACTACTACAGAGGGATGGACATACGTCCACTCCAGTCAGTATAAATATAGAACATGCGACAGAAGGTAATACAAACACCTACTGAGGTATATCACGATCTATGCTTTTCAAAATATGGAAGAATGGGAACATTCCTGGGCCTTTGAGAAATGAACATTAGACATTTACACATACTTGAGTTGTAGAATGTACAAATCTGATACCTTTTTTCTCGGGAATATCCTGGATTTTATTTTACAATAGTCAGAACCAAAATAGGAAAAACAAGCTTCTGTGGCTATGTGAACCAATGGTTTCTAAATCTGGCTATACTATCAAAATCATCTAGGGATCATTTTTTTAAATGTAAATGCCTGGAGCCTACCCTAGAGACTAGAATTCCCCATCCCTTTTGGTACAGTCGGCAGACCAGCACTCAGAAAATACAGATAAAATACTCCTTGATTTAGAGTCTATAATACTCAGTGATTTATCACAGAAACAAAGAACCGAGTACCACATGTTCTCACTCATAAGCAGATCATGAACATTTAACATAATACTATAAGAAAGGGATTGGCAGCAGCTGGCAACTGCAGGGGTAGGGAAACACATAACATCAATAAGGGTACCTGATCTCAAACCAGGCGAAGTGGGGACCAAAGGGAGGCACAAACTTTACCTGTGTAATGACCACTTTCATACCTAATCCTGAAGTGTACTCCACATCTTCCAAATTAAAAAATTACATTAAATTAAAGCAGAAGAAAATACTCCTTGATTATAGTTTGCATCACTTTAAATTTTTTATTAGCTCCTTTTATCTTAAAATGATGTCTGTTGATTTAAAAATTCTTAATTATACCAAAATTAATTACTATTGAATTATTCTTATGAAAATTAAGAAGTTACTTCAAATTTTCTCATTTTTTTCATATAGCAAACATTTTACATGATAATAAAGACAGAACTATAAATCAATAGAGAAAAGGTTATTAGTCACTGGTATTTGACATACTATCAAATTGACATTGTACTTTTTAAAAATTAAATTAAAACATACTAAATATTTTTTAATCTCAGAGCTGGAAAAAAACTTGTTAAGTGTGATTTTTAAAAAACCTAGAAACTATAAAAAATAATACTGACAAATTTGTAAAAAAACCTAAAAACTATAAAAAATAATACTGACAAATTTGTAAGTATAAACCAGAATATCTCCACTTTTTTTAAAAAAGTCACTTTTTACATTAAAGGAAAATCCACAAACTGGAAAAAAATTTTCTCAACTCAGCACAGAAAAGAGATATCCATAGCTATATCAATAATCAATTTAAATGAAGAGGATAGATGATAGATATATAAATAGATATACAGACAGACAGGGATGGAGACAAAGATACATAACTAGGCTTAATATTTTTAAAAAGTTCCTAGATCAGTAAGATAAAGACAAACTAATCAATAGAAAAATAGAGAAAAAGTATCACAGATCACTCACACAGAAAAGGAAATAACATTTTTTAAAAGTATGACAAGATGCTAAACTTCAAAATATAGATATACATAAAAACATGTACACATAATCATACAAATGCACATGAAAAATAGATATAACCTTTAGCGTCTCAAATTTGAAAGATCAGAATTTGATAACACATAGTGTTGATAAGAGCGTGGGGAAATTGAATTCCTCACACATTCTTTGTGAGATTGAAAAATGGTATAACCTCCATGGAGGACAATTTAACAATATTTACCAGAACTTAAAAAATATATATTGAGACTCAGAGATTCCACCTCCAAGAAATTATGCTGCAGTTAGAGTCACAAATGTGCAAGATGGCACATGTACTAGATATAGTCACTATATTATTTTATTAAACCCTAGTTGGAAACAACCAATTACTCTTTAAGAGGGAACTTGATAACACAATGCTGCCATTAAAAAGAATGAAGTGGCTTTATATTGAGATATAAAAGAACGTACGAATTATGTTTTTAAAAATTAGATTGTATATACATACTTTTACTGTACATCATTTATTCCTTTTGAATTTTTGTACTGTATGACTGTATGACTTATTCTAAACCTTACAGATGCAATATTATAGCATTTCTGTCAAATATGCATGCAGTAAGATGGTAAATGGGAAGCAGTACTATGAAAATTATAATGATGGTGCTATGGTGATCAGATCATGGAGTTTGACTTTAAAATTTATTTTTCATGTTTTCACAGCAAGGAGAGAATGAGAATGATAAACTTTAAAATATACATATTCCTGCTCATTATAGACAGGTTGTAAAATTCTGCATGGTAGCGAAAAAGATACATATATAATATATATATACACACATATAATTTTTTTTCCTGTCCCAAAAGAATAATGATTGTTAGCATGGTTTGATGTTTGAGTGTGCATATAGTAAGTTAAAATAAATATACATATATACCTATATACCTACACATATATTTTAGAAGAGAAGGTGGCAGTATATTCTTTACTGATATTTAAATTAAATGTGAAGAATTTAAATAATAGTAGAACCATAAATAAATATAATACAGCAATTAAAATGAGAGTTCTGCATAATATTTATATATTTACCCCTTATGTATATTTATGTATAGGTTTTAATTAGCCTGACATTAGTAGATATACATACACTCCAACAATAGATTTTAAAAATCTCTTTTGATTAACAATACCTTTGAAGTACCTTACAAAAAAATAGCAGAATCGTGGACAGCAGACTCTTAAAGAAATAATAAAATTAAATATAATATTAATAATAAGCATGTTACTGCCACCAGTAATGCACACTTTTAATGATGTAGTTTTTGTCCTAAACCACCTACTAGCAGTAATTCTGCAAAGTAAGTGCTATAAGGAATTAGGGGGTCACTTCACATTGTCGTCATCAGCAGCATAAGGATTAATTTAGAAGCATTGCCTTAAACTTTTCTCGCTTCATAGTCACATTTTAGCGAGAGGATTAAAACATAATGTTTCTGAGTGCTATACAATATTGTGGTGAAGACCTCAATTACACTATAAGTTAATTATTGAATTTTAATAATTCTGTTTGTATCTATCAAAAAATACAAACCAAAATGTGGAAAACAAATGTATCAAATAATTTATAATTTCATTATAACTCCTGGAAGGCATTGTTTCAACATATGAATTCTACTTTCACATATTGAATTAAAGATTAGTCTATTTTCCTTATGTTGGGTTTGCATTAACTTGGCAAAGAAATAATAAATGTATTTTTTTTTCCATCTTGAATACCTGGTGACCAATGTTGCAAAATGTGATTACGTTAAAGCCTTCTTTATGTAAAATGTATAGACAGAGGTCTTGACTTGTAAAGCTTTTTAAAAGTCCCCTGTGTTGTTTATTCCTAATTCCAGACTTTTTTTGCATATGCCATTTCCCCTTAGCTTTCATGCCCCTTAGACATCCAAGATCTGACTTTAAAATTTACACTTCTAATCATTTTTCCCAGTTCTGTCTCCCCCCTTCTAACTCCATTTGCAGGTATCCGTTCTGCTTTCACAACTGAAAAACACTCCAGGTCAGAAATAATATTATGCATTGTAATGTTTTTACATCTTTTCATAATACCTACTTCATCAATCTGTACACAGTAGTCACTTAATAAATATATTTAGTGATAAGTTCAAGTATCCTACAAATACTTGAGTTTGTAACAGACAAGTGAATTGCTCCATAACAGACTTTAATATCTCCTTCCTCTTGGTAGGGAGATGGAAGTGAGTGTTAAAGAAACCCAGCTAAGTGTTCAATCTACTTTATCATAATTCCTTTTAACAACTGTGTTCCAGGTCTAAAATTAGTTGATTCTTGCCAAGATCTTATTTAGAAAAGCTGTAAAGTTCATTTCTGTTTATCAAGCCATATTGTCCTCTTCCTCCATGATTTATTTTTTCTTATACAGAAAAAGAACTGGGTACAGTATTTCAGGAAAACCTAAGTTAGCTGTATTAACAAGTTAACCCCTAAACTTCTGTGGCTTGACACAATACATGTTTATTTCTCACTCATGCTATGTCCACATGGGTGAAGAGGAGGTGTATAGGCAAAGTGAGGCTCCACTATCTCAAGACTGTGCAGGGAAAAAGGGAGATGAGGGGTCCCATGCCATGCCCAGAAATGACCAGGTTTCTTGCACTTACAGTCAATGGCCAAAATTTGCTCATGGCCCCATCTAATACAAAGGGACTGGAAAATGAGCAGCACATGGGCATTCGGTGAGCAGTAACCATTTCCCCCTTAAGAACAAATACCCCACTCATCCTAATTCTGCATGGCAGTGTCACTACAGAATCTCAGCCATCATGTGTGCCATTTACCTTTGTAATTTTTCCCAAATGAGTCCCAAATTTTTAAAAATTCCAAATTACTAGTTTGTATTAGTCAGTCCTCAATTCACAATCAAGCAAACTTTCATGCAGAAACATTTTTTAGTCTTGTTTTAATCCATTTTTTTTCCTTAGGCTTCACGTGTAAATTGAACTTACCTAGACAATGAACTTTCCTCACTCATTCTTCCTTTTCCTTTCAGAAACACTGTAGGTTTTTGTTGGGGTTTTTTTGTTTTGGTTTGGTTTTTTTTCCTCTCTGGTGGTCTGTATCTTCCAGGATCTTTTTAGAAGTATCACAATCATAACAAACCCAGAGAAGAAATCCTTCCTGCCCTTTGCTTTTCCTCCTACTGATGTCATCCTTAACTGAGTCCCGCCTCACCTTCTCTTTGGCCTTTTTCATTTTCTTCTTCCATAATAGAATCTGACACAGTATGGACTCCTTCCCTTGGCTAGTAATCACCCTCCATCTTTTTAATGCATCAGTTCTTTACTGTGGCTACACATTAGAATCACTTAGCTTTTAAAAATGACTAATGTTCCGGGTTATGGGGCCCAGAAAAGGGAGCTCAGATATCTGCCCTATAATGTAAGAAGAGTCTTAGAACAGGTTGTGAAAAGGAAGTGCCATTGCCACTAGAGATGGATCTTGAAGATGAGTAGGAGTTGGTCAAGCAAAGAGAGAGAGAATTCCAAGTAGTGATATCAGATAAGCTTCCCCTGAGCAGGGCAGAGACAGAATCAGATCTGTGTGTTAAAAAATGAAGCAAGGGAGTTCTGGGAAGATAGTGGCAGAGCCAGTCGGACTGCACAACTCCCTGTGTGAGTGTATGGATGAATTTGCATGAGTGTTTGTGTGTAAGTGGGCATGTAAGTGGCCGACTGGGTGGGGACTCGGGAGCAAGTGGCCAGGGCTCTCAGTGAAGTGACTGGTGCCACAGTTGCACTGCTTGGACCCTAGTGCTTCTCGGGGCACAGAAGCTGAGCACCATTTTCTAAAATCAACAAAACCCTTCCCAAGAAGAAGCTGTCAGAGCAACTGCCATTGCCAGATTTTGCCCCACCACCATAGCACCAGGCCAGACACTGGCAGTGAGGACCACAGAGGGAGCACAGCAAGGGAGCCAGAGGCAGAGTCCCAAAGAAGCTGTGGGGAGCAGCCACCCCAAACCTGGACTCATGCCACTACCTCCAGCATCAGGCTAAGCTGCAAGGCACCACTACCATGACCAAAAATCCAGAGATTGTGGTACTTGCTGAGGAGGGAGCTAAGGGAGCTATCCTTCCCTGATCCCAGGTGCAGCAGGAATAGCAGTCTGTAGAGAAACTGAACAGTCAGTCTAAAGCCTGGACAAAGAAGTGCTCTAGGGCAGTGTCCATGGAATGACAGGCCTGCATCTTAACACCAGGGGATGATCTCTGCATTGCTTTGGGGCTGCTCTCCATGAACCCAGAGATGATCACCCCCAGTGCACAAGCCCTGGTGGTAATGGCCAATGCAGAGCCCCAGACAATCCATACCCCTCCCATCCCTGAGACAACTGATAGGTGATAGAGACATACAGAGGATCTGACCAAGAAAGAGGCTGGTGAGTGTCTAACTGGCTGCCCCTTGTACCCCCACCCCCTGCCCACCACCACCCCTAGCAAAGATCAAAAGAGATGAGGAGGACAGAATATAAGTCAGAGGCCCCATTCCCCTGCCATGAACTAGATGCTGTGGGAGCTGTGACCACACTGGGAGAGGAAGGAAGAAGAAGAGAGCCCAGAAGACACCAAGTCAAGTTACTCCCCCATGCCCCCACAGGCATACATCAGCTATCAATTGCAGGTAGTAGAGGGTGAAGATTCTAACAAATCATGCTTCAACAATGAAGAGAAAAACTGCAATAACAGACCCGCAGTCACAGAATGCACCACAGAGGGAGCACCCCTCCCAAACAGACAACCTAAAGCTGAGAAATCTCTACCAGCGGATTTGAGGTTTTTGTTTTGTTTTTTGTTTTCTCTTTTTTTTTTATCTCATTTGTTTGCTTTGTTTATTGGTTGGTTTTCTCTTTTCTTTCCTCTTTCTTTCTCTCTCTCTCTCTTCTTTTTCTCTTTTTTCATCTTTCCTATTTTTTTCTTCTTCTTCCCTCTCTTTTCTCTTATGCTCCATCTTGGACTCAGAGGCTATACATTCATACTCACTGTAAGGTCCCTTCACCAGATAGCAAACATTATGTCCCATCAGTAGGTTCTGAATCCTTGCAGCCCCTCTCCCACCCCTTAGTAAGTGCTCAAAATTATAAAGAGATAGCACAACGTACCACCTCATAGCCCGATTTCATAATTAAACAAACCTGGAGGCCTGGCTAAGGAAAAGACAGAATGTAAAGCAAATATCAGAAGTAATTGCTTCTCCATATTCCACTGTGCCACAGAATTGGAGATAAAGATAAGAGAACTGCTACAAATGAAGAAAAACCAACAAAATATCACTGGTAACCTTCAGAGCCCCAACAAAGAGACAGTGCCTGAAAGAATAGCTACTAGAGAACAAACAATGGCTATCTCTGAGAACAACTTTACCCATAAGGTACTTACAGAGATCAAAGAATCAGTGGATAGAATGAATAAAGATCAAGAAATGCAGGGGCTAAAACTAAATGAAATTGCAATGAAGTTGGACAGACTCAAGGAAGCATATTTAGAAATAGTGGAAATAAAGAACTCCATCCAAAATAAATAACAAGCTGACAAATATAGGAAGCAGAATTGACCAAACAGAAGAATTTCAGAGCTGAAAGACCAAAATATGGAATTAACCCAAACTATTAAAAATGTAGGAAAAAAACTTAAGAAGAAAGAAGAAACTCTCCAAGAGATATGCAGTTTTATCAAGAAGTCAAACCTATGTCTGATCGGTATACCTGAGTAGAAAGATAAGCAGAAAATACCTTGGAACAAACATTCCATGAGATCATTCAAGAAAGCTATCCTCAACTAGCCAGAGAGATGACTATAAAAAGCACAAGAGATTCAAAGAATCCCTGCATGACATCATATGAGAAGACCACACCCTAGACATATAGTAATTCACCTAAAAAAGTAGGTATAAAAGAAGGAAAATCCTAAAGGCAACAAGGGAAACAGGTCAGACTACCTACCAGGGAAGACCAACAAGAATTGTTCCAGATTTATCTGCAGAAACACTACAGGCTAGAAGGGATTAGACCCCAATCTTTAATGTTGTCAAAGATAAACAATTTCAACTAAGAATTTCCTACCCAGCCAAGCTAAGCTTCATCAGCAATGGAGAATTAAAATCCTTCCCAAACATCCAAACCCTAAAAGAATATACTCCTTTCAGACCAGCACTATAGGAGATGCTTAAAAAGGTGCTGTGGACAGAAGAAAAAAGAAACAAAAGAAAGACCATATATTTCATAAGACAACAAACAAAAACCAGAAACAAAAGCAACAGAGCACACAGCACACCTGCAAAAATGAAAATATACACATATATGAACACAAAAGCTAAAAGAAAACAAGACAGCCTTATAAGAGCCTTATGACAGGGACAAACTCTCACATTTCAATAATCAGCCTGAACATGATTTGACTAAATGCACCACTGAAAAGACATGGAATCAGCAAACTGGATAAAAGAGCACCACCCAATTTTATGCTGCCTCCAGGATACGCACCTCATGACAAAATATACCCACAGACTTAAAGTTAGAGGATAGAACATAAACTTTCAGGCCAAAACAAAAAAGGCAGTAGTCATGATTTTAATTTGAGACAAAATAGCTTTCAAGCTATCAAAAAGATACAGAAGGACACCACATAATGATAATAGGCTCAATCCTTCAACAAGTAATATCCATCCTAAACATATATGCAACCAACACAGGAGTACCAGGATTTATAATGCAACTCCTAAGTAAACTAAAAAAGGACATACACCACTAACAACCCTAGACAGATCATCAAGGCAAAAAATCAATAAGGAGATCTGGAACCTCAACTTGATGCTTGACCAAATGGTCTTATTAAGTGTAGATACCAACAGAACATTCCACCGAAAAACCATGGAATATACATTCTACTCATCACCACATGGAACATACTCCAAGATCGACCACATCATCAGCCATAAATCAAGCATAAACAAATTTTACTAGATCAAAATACTGCCGTGTACCTCCTCAGACCACAGTGGAATAAAAACAAATATCACACTAACAAGATCCCCCAAAACACACAAAAACATGGACACTAAACAGCATGATGCTGAGCAATTCCTGGGTCAACACAGAAATCAAAATAGAAATTAAAAGAAATTGAAAACAAAGACACATCCTACAAAAACCTCTGAGATGCCATGAAATCAGTACCAAGAGGGGAATTTATGACTCTACACACACACATCAAGAAAATAGAAAGATCACGAGTTGACAGCCTAACAAAATGCCGAAGGGAGCTGTAAAGGCAAGACCACCAAAACCCTAATTTAAGCAGAAGAATCCAGATTACCAAGGTAAAAGCCCAAATACAGGACATAAAAGACGAAAATATCAAAGAAAAAAAAATCAGTGAAACAAAAAGCTGGTTCTTTGAAAGGATAAACGAGATTGATTGACCCCCTAGCCAGAATGACCCAGAAAAAGCCCAAATAAACACAATCAGAAATGCAAAAGGTCAAGTCACAACTGCCCCAAAGAAATACAAAGGATTATCAGAGATTACTATGCATACCTAGATGGAAACAAACTTAAAAACCTAAATGAAATGGAGGACTTTGACATCACACAACCTCCCAAGGCTGAAACAAGAAGAAAATGATACCCTAAATAGACAAATAACAACCCAGGAAATTGACCCCATCAAAAGAAAAAATCTTAAAATTTTAAAAAGGCCTGGACCAGACAACTTTCCTGCAGAATTCTACAGAACATACAAGGAGAAGCTGATACCTATCCTACTGACAGTATTTCAGGCAATCGAGAAAGATGGAATTCTCCCCAAATCATTTTATGAAGCTAACATCGCACTGATACCCAAACCGGGTAAAGACCCAACAAAGAAATAGAACTACAAGTCAATATCCCTGATGAACATAGATCTAAACATTCTCAACAAGATTCTAGCAAATCGGATCCAACAACACATCTCAAAAATCATTCAACATAACTAATTAGACGTCATCCCAAGTATGTAGGACTGGTTCAACATCCACAAGACCATAAATGTAATTCATACATCAACAGATGTAAAAACAAGAACCACATGATCATATCATTCGATGCAGAAAAAGCTTTTGACAAAATATAACATCCCTTGACAAAAACTCTTGAACACCTAGGCATAGAGGAAACATACCTCAAAAGAGTAAAGCCATCCATAATAAACCCACAGTCAACATATTGCTAAATAGACAGAAATTAGAAGCATTGCCCCTGAAAACCAGAACAAGACAAGGCTCCCCATTCTCACTCCTCCTGTTCAACACAGTGTTGGAAGTCCTCGTTAGAGCAATCAGACCAGAGAAGGAAATCTTGAGTATCCAGATAGAAAAAGAGAAAGTTAAGTTATCCCTCTTTGCTAACAATATGATTCTATACCTTGAAAACCCAAGAGAATCTGTCAAAAATGTTCTTGCACTGATAAAGGACTTGGCAAAGTCTCAGGGTACAAAAATCAACATGCAAAAACTGTCACATTTTTATACACCAATAACAAACAGGCAGAGAACCAAATAAAAAGCACAATAGCCACACACACACACACAAAAAGAAATATCCTGGCATCTTCCTAACCAGAGAAGTGGAAGACTTTTACAATGAAAACTACAAAACACTGCTCGAAGAAATCAAAAAACACACAAACAAATGGAAAAATATTCCAAGCTCATGGATTAGAAAAATCAACATTGTTAAGAGATCCATCCTACCCAAGGCAATCAATAGATTCAATGTTATACCCATTAAGTTACCAACATCATTCTTCTGAGACCTGGAAATTACAACACCAGAAATTCATATGGAAACATAACCATGAATAGCCAAAACAATCCTTAGCAAAAGAAACAAAGTGAGAGGAATCACACTTCCAGACTTTAAACTTTATCATAAGTCTACCATAACCAATACAGCCTGGTACTGGTACAAGAACAGGCATATAGACCAATGGAACAGAACAGAGATTCCAGAAGCAAAACCTCAATTTCTCAACCAACTCACCTTTGGCAAAGCCTCCACCAACAACCACTGGGAAGAGGAGAAACTATTCAGTAAATGGTGCTGGAAAAACTGGCTGACCACATGCAGAAGAATGAAACAGAACCCCCTACATATCACCATACACAAAAATCAACTGGAAATGGATCAAATACCTAAACATAAACCCTCAAACTTTAAGAATCTTTGAAAACTCAGGAGACACACGTACTGAAGTTGAAGTAGGCAACCAATTCCTGATCAAAACCCTAATAGCCCATCCCACAAGAGATGAGATTGGCAAATGGGACTTCATCAAACTGAAAAGCTTCTGCAAAGCAAAAGAAACCATTCAGAGAGTGGAGAATGGGGAAAAAATATTTGCTAATTGTATATCTGACAAAGGCTTAACATCCAGGATCTATAAGGAACTCAAATGTGCTGGAAGGAAAAAATCAAACAGCCCCATCCAAAAGTAGGCTAAAGACATGAAAAAACACTTCTCAAAAAAAACCATATGAGCAGCCAACAGACACATGAAAAAAATGTTCAGCCTCACTATTCATCAGAGAAATGCAAATCAAAACCACACTGCGATACCACCTAACCCCTGTAAAAATGGCCATCTTAAAACAAACAGCAACAGATGTTGGTGAGGATGAAGAGAAAAGGGAAAGCTTCTACACTGCTGGTGGGAATGCAAACTAGTTCAACCTCTATGGGAAACAGCGTGGTGATTTCTAAAAGAACTAGAAATCGACCTTCCATATGACCCAGCAATCTCCCTACTGGGAACATACCCAGAGGAACTCAAATCATTCTACAAAAGATATCTGCACACACATGTTTATTGCAGCACTATTCACAATAGCAAAAACATGTAACCAACTGTGCTGTGCATCAAGAGTGGACTGAATTTTTTTTAATGTGGTAAAGACACACAATGGAATATTACACAGTCATAAAGAAAGACCATCATATGAACTTCGCAGGAACTTGGATTGTTTTAGAGTCTGTCATATTCAGTGATCTATCACAGAAACAAAGAACAGGGTAAGACATGTTCTCATTCATAAGTGGACCCTGAACTTTTACAATAATACTAGAAGAAAGGGATTGGCAGTAGCAGGATACTGCCAGGGAGTAGGAGACACATCAGCAAGGGTACCTGATTTCAAACCAGGCAAAGTGGGGACCAAAGGGTGGCCCAAACTTTACCTGTACAATGTCCACATGTATACCTAACCCTGAATTGTACCCCATGTCTTTTAAATAAAATAAAATAATAAATTAGAATTAAAATAAACTCATTATTAAAACATTGAAAAAAAAAAGAAAACAGTGTATACTCTTAAAATGGTGACTCTTCTGCCCATAAAGCTATTTTTAAAGCAAAATCAGTTTCATAGAGGGAGAAAATGTGGTATTTAGTACTTAAGTGATGTGGTGTTCGTATTTGTTCTGACTGCTGTAACAAAATACCACAGTCTGAGTGTCTTAAACAACAGAAATTTATTTTCTCATAGTACTGGTGACTGGAAGTCCAAGATCAAGGTGTTTGCAGATCTGATTTCGCCTAAGGCTGTTTCTGCTGGCTGCCTTCTCTCTGAGTTCTCATATGACTTTCCCTCTGCACATCTATCCCTGGTGGTTTCTCTTTCCAAATTAGATTTGGGCCCCACCCCTATGACCTCATTTAACCTTAATTACTTCCTTAAAGACCTATTGCCTTGAAGGCAAAGTCACATCAGGGTGTTAGGACTTAAGCATATGAATTTGGAAAGGAAACAATTCAGTCCATAATATATGGAGAACTGAAACTAGTGATCTGAGTAGGAAAAATCAGAGCTAAAATGGAAATTGAATTCTGCTTTTTCATAACAGACCTTCCCTTCCCTGGAATGTTGAATGGCTTCCTGGACAGCCAAGGGTCAGTGGGCACATTTCATCAAAGCTCATAGAGAGAATGGGTAACTGAGGCCAGGCCATTGAGACTATGAGAAAGATTGACATGGGAGTCAGCATGGGAGCTAGATTAGAGAGAAGAGTTTTGGGGGGAGTTTACCTTGCAGAACAGTTTTCAGCCATGTCTCTAAGCTCTGTTAACCCCATTTCCCTCTTGATGTAATTTTGAAGGTGTTTAGAAATTTGTCCTAAATATGGTTTGCCTTGATGTCAGCAAAACATTTAGAAGGATTCCATTATGGGAACTTTGTGGTGTGTGAAAACATTCCTACTCACAAATGGTGTCAAGTTCCAGCTGCATCTCTAGTTGAGTGCTATAGAGTTCTTTCTTTGGTTCTTTTTTGAATTGTGGTATCAATGATTTAGATAAATATGCAAAACACATTTATAAAGTTTTTAACATCAAAACGTTGGGAGGAATAAGTGTTATGCTGAATGAAAGCTTCAAAATCCAAAGAGATCTTGACAAGATGGTAAGTTCAGACAAAGCCACAATTAAGTTTGACCACAGCAAATGAGAAGTTCTGCCCTGGAGGAAAGCAACTGTATAAGGTCAAGGTTGAGCAAACCCTACTTAAGGGTAGGGAAAAAAAAATCTGTTGAAACTGACAATCAGGAAAAGAGAAAGATGCCAAAATCAGGGTCCCAAACTGAAACTATTCAACAAGAAAACGCTGCAAGGCAAGAACCTATTGGAGCTAGAATCAAAATTCTTTGCAACTATCCCCCACCCACAGATCTTTGACTTTTGGTAAAGAGGAATATCGAGTATTCCATTTGTTTTTATTTCTAGCAAACTAACACCAAGATTAAAGAGAGGATCGGCCAATCCATCATGACCACATATTTCAGAGGGAAACCCAAGGTTCTGAGCCCAAACATTCACAATTTTCACACATTTACACGTGGTAGGGGCTATGAATACTCAGGTGTTTTCATTTGTTCCAAGTTACCCTTCTCGTGTCTCCTCTGCTTACACGCCAAGCTCCATTCAAACTTTCCTGCTTAAAATTGCTCATACTCCTTCCTATCTCTCCTGCCTCTAGTCTTTGCTCAGCTGATTCCTCTCCTTGGAATGCCCTCCTTCCACCTTCTTTGAAGACCTAAACTTATTGCAAAGTATATTACAAATGCTGCCTTTGGATACAGATTTGTGACATCTTTCCAGATTTTATTTCTTATAACTCCAAGTTTGCCACTTTTCTTTTAAATTTATGAACCTTTATAGCAAATGTATATGCTTTTTAATGACATTTATCATGATCTTCTATGTAGGAAAAGGTATCTTTGTCAGGAAGCTTTCTAAGCAGTGAGACCCAATTGTCCTCCTGTTGCCTATATAGGAAATGACCACTCACCTTCTTTGCCTAGCCTGGTTGCCACATTCCCCTCTTTCTCTATAAGCTTCTTACTATAAGAGTGGCAAAGAGTTCATCCAACAGGGCCTAAAAACATTTGTTTTCTCTTACATTAAGCTTTTTCTGTCCTTCCCAGGCAAAGATGATCATCATTCCTTTGTATCACACCTTCACCTGGCCCATGCTACTATTAGACAAGTTTATAATATTGCAATTGCTATGTTCCCTCAGTTATAAAGCTATGCTTTTAAAACACCAATAATTTATATATAGGCTATAAAATCAAATGCTGTATTAATGCTGCATATCAGTTGTAAAATGCATAATGATTCTAAAAGTGATTGAATATTTTAAAATATACATCCTATGATTAAAATAATGCAATAATTGTTAACTTACGTGTCTCATCTAATAGATTGGCAGGTCCAGCAGGCAGCAGGAATCATATCTCACCTATCTTATTACCAATGTTTGCCCAGTGGCTAGGATATAGTATTGACTCAAGAAACATTTATTGAGTGAATGAATTAATTGAATAAATAAGTTTTTACCAGGCCACAAATGTAATGTGGTTCAACACTTCAATACAGCCTCTATGAAAATTTGCATAATATAGGACTACATGGTCTCAGGATGTTCAGAGGATGGAAAGCAATAACACTAGAAAGATCCTATCACGTTTGGAATATAGTATTCAATATCTTCATTATGTTAAATATTTTCAAGAGAACATTGGCTTTCCAGGATAATCAGGATGAGGTGAGGCCCAGAAGTCTTTTCATAAAAAGAAAACCTGAAAGAACTAGGTATATAGAGCGTGCAAAAGAGAAGCAAGTGTAAAACATAATAACTGCCTTCACACCTTTGAAAGATTGTCCATGTAGGTGTAAAAGGGCCTAATGTGTGACACTCCAGAAAGGCAAAGACCAGGGTGATGACAGTTCTAGAAGCAGACTTGATTCTCTATACAAAATACCATTACAAAGTGCTGCTATGAAGCAATGGAACAGGTTATCTTGCAATACTCTGCATGTCTTGCATCCAATCTTAGGACATATCAAAGTAGAACTTTAATGGCTAAGAGTTATTCGGCACTGGATAGAACAGTAGACCAGATGTCCCATTAGGTTTCCTGCAATTTTAAAATTCTCAAGCTTTATCAATATTGATTCCTTTTCTGGAGATAACTATCATAACAATGGGAACAACTGGAAAATGACAGGTATTATAGGAGACAATTTAAAAGTTTCCAGACCCAGATCTGTCACAGATTGTCAATGAGAATCCATCTACCCATTCATTCATTCCTATATCCAACCAACCACCCATTACTGAATGTCTGCTGAGTGCCAGACGCCGTCCAAAGTCCTAGAGGTATAGTAGTAAGCAAAACATACGCAGTTACTGTGTTCATAAACATAGTACCTAATGCAGACAATAATAAGAACACACATAAACAGAAATTACAAATCATGGTAAATGCTCTAAAGAAGGCATGGGATAATTACAAGATCTAACTGAGCTAGTTGGAAGTTCAGAGAAGGCTGCCTTGACACTTGAGCTAAAAACTAGGGCAAGTAATCTAGCACTCCATTCTTCCACAACACTTGCCATTAAACGGGGCAGAAAATTCTTGCTTCACCATGTCTTTGAGGAATTTAGAGTTTGTACCTGGGACACCCATCATCTGTGTAACTTTGGAAAAGGTCATCTGACCTCTGTATGCTTCAGTTTCCTCATCACCAAATGGGAAACATAATAGCATCAGATCATGATGCTGTGAGATGAATCCTAAGCCAAGTGTCTGCCCATACAGCAAACCTCAATAGCTGGCAGTTAGTGTTATTAAAATAAATAGAAAACACCCTGAGTGCTTAGAAAGAAAAATGTTACACACATTTTAGATGTCATTTTGACTCTTCTAAAATTCCCAGGCTGTTGGGTGAAAAGGGGAAATAAGATAGCCAGAGGTGTGGTGATATTTATCTCAATCTCACTTGAGAGCATCAAGAGTCTCCCTACACTCCACTCTTTCTTCCTTAGAGTTAGTTGTCTACTAAAGGATGAAAAGCATCCTTCTTTCCTTCATGTTCAATTCTTTCTTCTCTGTAAACATCAGGGGAGGTTAGAAAGGACACTTCTGGAGATACGTGATCACCTCTGCCTCAGCCAGTGCAGCCACCAAATGAAAATTCACAGCAGTGACTCCCTGGCGTTCCAGGAGGAGACCAACCCAGTATGAATAAATAATCCATATTTCAGGCAGGATTATAGATATAAATGAAAGATGAAAAGCACATCAGGGTGCCAATTCGCCACACATCTCCACACAAAAGCACAGCCTTGTTTTTCTCCTCATCCCTAGCTTACCCTACTTCCCAGTGCACTCTGCAGCCAAACGTGCACAACGTTGAAAAAGATAAAGAAAAAAGTAGGGCAGAGAGATAGTCAGACAGTCAGACAGACAGACGATTTCAGTAGGCCTATGAGTGGCATCCACTGCCCCCTTTTCTGTCGTACTCCATGGGTCCGCCTGAACTTTTGAGGTCAGGTGGTTTACACAAGAGCTTGACTATGCCACAGCCTCGCTGGAACCTGCCCCAGCACAGGTTGCCGTGTTATCTCCCACTTGTCTTGATAGCTAAGACAGCTCCCACCGTCGCTATATCCCATTAGGTCACAGCAATGAAAACGAATGCCATTTTCTTGATGCCTTATGCAGAATTGCTGTAATTTGAAGCATGCCTCTCTGGCCCAGCTTCTTCTCTGTCTCCATCCCCCACCCCGGCACTCCCACCCTTTCCCTTGCTGTGCCCCCCCCTTTCCACCTCCCCACCTCCCCGTCTCTGTCTGTCCTTCTTCTCCCTTTTCATACTGAATACATTGGGGCCCTGGCAGGCTGCCAGTCTAACTGCACATTAGAAATGGTAGAGTTTTCCTCTATCTGATTCTATAAAATGAGTTCACCAGAAGGTGCAGACCCAGCACATTCGTGGTTTTTCCTATAAATTACTTTAACACTGTGTCCAATCATATATATAATTTCAGATTTTCAATTTCAACTCACTGCTGTGTCAGCACAGACTCTACTGATATGTCTAACGTATTTAGCTTAAAATGAAACGGATGGCATTTCATTACCAGGAAGATAATATTTTTGAATATGTTTCCTGCATGGCGGGATCCATCATTATTCTGCCATTTTATGTTCAGTGTGTGTAATAGCTTTTTAATGCTTTGACGTATTTTATTTATATGTGCAATATTTTCCTAATATCATAGGACAGTTTAACTCATTGGTCACATTAGAAAATCTTAATTGAATGCTTTTAAATATTAGCAAAAGGGGGAAAGGCTGAACAAACTACCGATATTTTTATTTAAGACTTCATAAAGAGTAAAAAGGCACAAAAATTGTTCAATCCCTGTTCTTTTCTTTTATCTATTCTCCCCAACCCTCTTCCCTCCCACTCAGTAGTCTCCCCATAAATATACACACTTTGGAGAGGAAATAAAAAGATAAAGAAAAATCCCCTAGTCCCCCGAGACTTAGAAGCTGTCAGGGTGAAAGCAAGGAACACAAGAAATATTGAGCAAGCCCCATTGTGAATGACAGGAGCCCTCTGATTGGCTGAAGCTTCTGACAGTGCTGAAATCTTTAATACCAGCTCTTTGACCAAAGTCACGGAATGTTTGAAAGGAGACTTTGCTCAAAAGCTGTCTTTGCAAAGAAAATGCAAAGGAGTGTGTTTCACCTTAAAAACTTGCAGGTAGCCGACTTTGCTAAAGGCATTTCAAATTAACAGGTAAGTGCTAGAGAGAGCACTTGCCTTTCTGATTCTTTCTCCCTGCTATCAAAGCAGCACCTTACTCCAAAGGAAAGATTTGGGAGTCAACGTGGGAAAGGTGGTTTGCCTTCCTCACTTCAAGTCAAAGCAGTACAATGGGCTACTGGGCACTGCACATTGCTGGAAGTCCCTACTCCAGGGTTACACACAAGGGGAGGATGTGGAAATAAACATTTTCTTTGTTTCTTTACTGACTTTATTGTATTTCAAGTACAGACCCTAATTCTCTTACTCCTGCTCACGTAGGGAAGAGACTAATAGACGTGGATTCTAATTCTAGCCACTTTTCATCACCTATGGGACCTTGAGCAAGTTACTGCAGTCCTCTGAGTACAGGGGCATTTGTGGTAAAACTGAGATAATAGTTCCTGCCTTGGAAGTTTGCTGCAAGAATAAGACACAGTTCAAGTAGATACCTAGCTCAATCCATGGCTTACACAGTAGACACACAATAATTGTTTTTGCTTTATTAACAAATTACATTGATGTTATAAGTGGGCCAATCTTCCCCCCCTCTTGCTTTCAAATTCTCCAATCTAAAACAAAATTTCAGTCTGCATCCTGATAAAATAATCTTCAAGTTCTGTATAAAAGTTGTCATACTACTTGGAAGGCTGAGGCGGAAGGATCGTCTGAGTTCAGCAGGTCGATGCTGGGGTGACCATGAGCATGCCACTGCACTCCAGCCTGGACAACAGAGTGAGACTCCAGACCAAAATTTTAAAAATTGTCACAAAAGCACAAACAATTACAGTATTTCCTTTACTCAGACAAAGTTTATTTTAAAGTGAAACTCCGAAGTTATGTTATAGGATTTTTTTTCCAGCTTGCTACCATGTATGAGAGGGGGCCCCCCCCAAAAAAACTGGTTTATTTATTAAAAATTGTGTATTTATTCTTACTTGTTTAAACTTCAGTCACCTTCAACATACTCTCCGCTTAAGGTAATACATTTATCGAGATGCTTTTTCCACTGCTCAAAACAGTTTTTGAACTCGTTTTGTGCTTCTACTGTTTTTTGTTTCACCTCTTCCACACAGGCAAAACGTTTCCCTTTGAGGACATTTTTCACCCGGTAAACAAAAAAAGTCATTCAAGCAAGATCGAGTAAATAGGAAGGGTGGGGCATGGGAGTCGTCGTTTTGGTTCAAAAACTGCTGAACATTCAGTACAGTTGTGGGCAAGCCAACTCGGGACATTTCTCCTGCAAATTGTGACACAACCTTCTCACAAATTCCAGATAAAAAGTTTGGTTGACCATTTGATCCGGAGGAAAAAATTCCAAGTGTACTACAAAGGATCCTTCCTCCAAAAAAGAAAATTCTGGTTTTTTGGGGAATACCCCTTCATGTATATCAGAAGGTGTATATATACACATGTGTGTATGTGTATACCTTCTTGTTCTTAAAATAGTAAAACATCATAGCACAAGACTCCAAATAGAACATGCCACTAACAATTCCTTGGACCAAATTCACAAATTTATATATTCAAAACTTCTAACTTTTTTTAGTTCTCAAAGAGTTGAAAAAACAATGCTCTAAGGTCCAGATAGCAAACAGTTTTAGCTTTACTGGCTCAGTTCTGCCATTGTTACTCAAAAACTGCTATAGAAAACACAGAATGAATAAACAAGGCTGTATTCCAATAAAACTTCATTCACAAAACTAGGTAGTTGGTTTAGTTAACAGATCAACCTGATCTAGAACATTAACATACCTTAATTTTTCTATTTCTCAAGCATCAAAAGTCCCAGGGAGTATAATCACAAAGTCAAGTACAGAGAAAAGAAAAGGTCAACAAAAAGAAAAGGTCAACAAAAGGTTGGGCAAAAGAATTTTAAGAATCATATTATTGAATTCTGTATCTTCGTTTATTCTTATATTTAACCATTTTGATGCTCATAACTTTACAGAAATTTGCCAAGAAGTTTTTATTTTTTACCTCAATCATCTAATAAAGATACTTCAAAGTTAACCTATTTACTGATGACCAGTTGAACAATTTTGGTCAAGAAAAAAATAGCAAAATAATATATTCAGCTAACTCCACTAAACCACTATGTGCTTGGCACAGCTGAAAAACAACACCACACATTTACATTTTAGTGGTGAAAGACAGACGTATAATTATACAAGTAAATAACAAGATAAACTGATTTACCAATGAGCACTAATGACAATCAAACAGGTTGGTATGACATAAAGGAATGGAGCAGAGGGGAAAGGAAAGCCCTGAGAGACTGGCCTCTTCGAAAAGAGGAGATTATTTGATATTTGGAAGGAAAAAAGTGACCATTCTCAGCCCTTTGGAAATCTAGAGATAGCAATGCAAAAATCACAAGGCAAAATAAAAGAACTCGGAGAAGAGAAGAGAAAGAAAGGAAGCCAGTGTGATTGAAATATAGGAAATGACAGGCATGCGGATAGTTAAATTTGCAAAATTATAAAGACTAGATTGTGTCCCCTTCAATAGAAAAGTGTTTGCACTAGTTAATTCCCAGTTGTAGTTATATTGCTTGTTGACAGCACTGAAGAAATCATCTTGAAGTGACTCCATGAGCCAACTACAGAAGAAAACACAGAAATTCCTAATTAATCCATTACAAGCCTGCTTCTGAACCTTATTTCTAAATTCCTGCTGTTCTAAAAGGAGGTGGAAACACTTAGATAGGTGTGTGCAGATCAGCTTTGCCTTATTTGGAGTTGCTCTTTCAGGAAACAAAGCAGAAGCTATTTAATAATAATCCTCTTCAAAGTTATGTGGCACTTTTCATCTAAGAATATCAGAGCACTCTGTCGCAATTAAATCATTAATCCTCATGACAACTCCATCAAGAAAGTATCTGCTTTATTATCAGTGAGAACACTTGGCATTTACATGTTCGCCTTGAGAATGCTATTCAATCATACGCAGTTAATTAATACATACAACACATTCACAAGGCAGGTCAGCATTCTGGTCCCCAGCTACAGATAAAGAAACTGAGGTCCCAAAATAACAAGGCGTTTCCAGACAGCTTACCCAAATGAGAGTGGTAACAAAAATGACCTGCTACCTTAACCTTGGTTAAGAGTCACTTTTTATGCTTTGAACTCTCAAACGTTTAAATACCTATAATTGTATAGCTGACTATAAAATCATTAACTAGGTTGGCATCGACCTGAGGGTAAGAATCTAGCCTTCTTATATATTCCCTCATAATTTTTTTTATTTGTATAAATGTAGGGGATATAAATGCAATTTTGCTACATGGATATATTGTGTAGTGATAAAGTCTGGGCTTTCTGTGCAATCCATCACATCATCATTCACCTCCCTCCTATCTCCCTACCCTTCCGAGACTTCAATACCTATGATTCCACTCTCTATGCCCACATGTACACATTATTTACCTCCCACTTATAAATGAAAACAATGCAGTATTTGTCTTTCTGTTTTTGAGTATTTTCACTTAAAGATAATAGCCCCCAGTTCCATCCACATTGCTGTAAAAACCAAGATTTCATTTTTTAATGACTGCATAATATTCTATGGTATAGATAGATGGCACATTTTCTTTGTCCAACTATCCAAATAATATCTTTATAGTAATATGAAGTTTTCACACTATTTTCACACACACTTCTCATTTGACTTTCATTGTGATTTTATGATGTTTATGCCACCATTTTCAAGTGAAGAAACAGAATCTCAAAGAAAGTACAAGATTTGCCCATTATGATATGGCTAGTAACTCAAAAAGGTAGACTTGAATGAACTCAGGAATTTTTACTTTAAGTGCAGTGCTGTTTCCTCTGTAAGAGTATTTCTTCTCTAACCTCTCAGGTTTTTGTTATAAGATGATTTGCTCATGACCTTCACTTAAGACATTTTGTTTTCTGACTCCCAAGATGGTACTGATTATATATTTGTGATGACAATAAAGTTTTCATGGTACAGACATTGAAAGAAAGGTTCTAATAAAAGTTTCCTTCCGTTGATAATAAAACCTACCATAAACAAAAAGAAAACATGCTGCACTATTTTTGTGTTTAACTCAACATGTTCTATTTTGGTATCTTCAGTCAAAACATAGAAACAATTCTAGGTATTTTAAACAAAGGGAATTTAATTCAGGGAATTGACATAAAACATGCTGAAAGTCTACAAGAACAAAGTGGGGAGGAAGTTAAAGAGAAAAGAGTTGGCAAGACCCAGCTGCTGCAAATGGTACTGAGTTGAATGAAGCCCATAAGCTGAATCACTGCTACACAGTTGAAGACATCACTGCAGTCAATCTTGGATTTACAGAAGAGGCGTCTCCTCAGATAAAGATGGGAACATTAAAACAGAGCTCTTCTGTCTGCAGACACTCCAGCAATCATTACACTGAGTAAGCCCAAAGCCACAAGTTTCTTTCTTCTTTCCATCTGTTGATCCCCTGCTAGTGCCTCCTCAGGGTAGAAACCAACAGGAAGCCAGCTCAAAGGGGGCCTTGGAAATGTAGTTTGCAGACGCCAGCTGCCAACCCTAAAGGGGCACAATATGAAAGGGTATGAGTTTGGAAGGCTTCAGGGAAATAAATGGCATATTGGGAAGGTATAGGCAGATCAAGCAGTGAGTGCTAGAGCAGCACTCAATCCCAGGCACTGCTTTGTACCTCAGTGACAGATAAGGGAGGTATTATGAAGGCTACTCCCAAAAAACCCCTGAAAAGACTAAAAACAGAACATGTCCCTCGGGAAAACAATATAGGCTGAACTGAAAGATTGGCGGTTTTTGAGTCTTAAAGTCCATATGGGACAATAAAGAGCCCACCAAAGCAAGAAGGCAGCTGTCATTACTACAAAAATACGTCATGTGAGACCTTGAAAAGAATATGGATCTCTGCTACACAGGAAGTGAGTGGTGAAGGAGAGAAGAAAGAAAGAACAATAAAACAAGACACATGTGATATTAGCCAAAGAGTTGGGGTTGGGGGGTAAGGTGGGAAAGGGAAAGGTGAAGAGTAAGAAGATCCAGGGTTAGAGGGAAACCAGGATGTATTTTTAGAGCGAAACAAATAAAGAAAAGAGTTTAGGAAGAATCTATTGCCAAGAGCACAAAGGAGAAAAGAGAGACACCCGAAATGGGCTCACAGAGCTTGGCACGTTGACAGGCAGCCAGAAGAGCTTATAAGAAAGCTTCAAGCATGACGCTGGAAAATGTCCATTAAGACCTGAAGGATAAAGCTTAGGAGAATGATAACCAAACATAATACCCAAATTTATTTACAAAAAAATTGCGTATTTATTCTTACATCTTTAATCTTTGGTCATCTTCAAAGCACTCTCCATTTAATGCAATACACCTATCAAGATACTTTTTCTCCTGCTCAAAAAAGTTTTTCAACTCATCAATTTTGATGCCTTTTGATGCTTCTGCTGTTTTTTGCTTCAACTCTTCCACCTCAGCAAAATGTTTCCCTTTGAGGCCTTATTTTATTTGGGCAAAAAAACCAAAAAGTCACTCGGGGCAAGATAGGGTAAATAGGGAAGGTGGGCATAGGGGTCATGTAGTTTGGAGTCCAAAACTGCCGAACACTCAGAGTGGTATAGGTAGGTGTGCTTGTAGATCACCCATCATGAAATGGACAAACTTGTTGAAGGAATCTCCAGAAAAAATTCACCGAAGTCAAATGTAGCATCTCTCAACAATGCTATTTGATACTCTGATGCCAATGGGTTCCAAATGCTTACCCAGTGGGAGAAGTCTATATTACAAGGGGCCTGCCCTCCAAAAGATAACTCTGAATTTTTTGAATCCCCCTCATATGCTGCCTCAGTTTCCCAGAGGTGACTAGCCCCCAAAAGAATGACGATACCAAGCTCTAACAGAGACTCTGAGGCAAGAACAGTGCTCTTTTATGGTCACTGCACCTCCAGCTTTTACTCATCTATACCCACAGACATTATACATGAGGGAATTGCCTTTCCATTATCTAGTTCTCATCATTTATTATACACATAGATGGTAATTGAAGCATCTACTTTTCTATGTATCTTGGTGTAGCATGAGTTTTCCAGAATTCTCAGCTGGTTAATATTCTAAACCAAAGAGTGACATTTTCTCAGAGTTGTCTGGTTTCTTCCATTTAATGGCTTTAAATACTCTCCCTACTCCCATCTAGGAACTCTAATTAATCAAGTTCTCTCTTATACTACCTTTACTTCATTTCCTAGGGTCTCAGACACATGCAAGGTTTACAAAGTTGGAAATCAAGCTCTCTTTTACTTCTGGTCTCAAGATCTCCCTATGTAGCTGCAGAAATCAATCCAAAAATGTCCCATGGGATAAATGAAAATACAGCTAAAGAAACCCACAATTAGTCTTGGAGGGAACATTTTTCCTTTACTCAGGATGAGTTTACCCTTCCTCACTTGAAGTGCTCAATTAATGCAAGCCAATAAATAAATGACTGAATAACTGCAAATACTATGGAAAGTCTTCAAGTTGAAAGTTCTGGCTGCACATCTAGACTTACCTGTACAGTATTTGTGACATTTTCTTCATGGTAGCAGAAGTACTGTGTTATGCTCCTTATTCACTACCATATGAGGTTTAATTTTTCTTAGCAAAACATTCAAGTTCCTTCAGATCCTAACACAGACTTAAAATTTCAGCTTCATCTCCCACCATCTCTCTCTCTCTCTCTATATATATATATATATACCCAACTATATGTACTTCAACCACTGTCTCTTAACCAACATATTATGTCTTCACTTCCCCTTCTCTCCACCCTTCTCCTGACTCCTCTCTCTCTGCTTGGAAAATGTTTTTCTTGCTCCAGAGTCCAGCTCTGCTATAGACTGAATTGTTTTCCTCCCTTCCAAACTTCATATGTTAAAGCCCTAATTCCCAATCTGACTGTATTTGGAGATGCAGCTTTAAGGAAGTTATTAAGGTTAAATGAGGTCATAGGGGTGAAATACAAATTCACTAGTATTGGTTGCCTTCTATGAAGAAGAAGAGAGATTCATCTCTCTTTACACACATGGCTCCAAGAAAAGGTCATGTGAAGACACATTGAGAAGGTTGCTGTCTACAAGACAGGAAGAGAGCCTTCACCAGGAACTGAATTAGCTGGCACTTTGATCTTGGACTTTCTGGCCTCCAGAATGATGAGAAAATAAGTTTCTGATGTTTAAGCCACCTAGTCTATGGTAATTTGTTACAGTAGACCAAGCAAACTAATACAATATTGCAGCACTGAAGTCTCCCTGCTCTGTAAATACTTCCATTGCTTTCTACCAGGGAAAATCAATCATTCCCTACCCTGTACTCTCTCTGCCTCTTGTATATGCCAATGGGGATGAGAGTTTTTATAGAATTTGTTCTTCCCTCTCTGACAAGCATCTTCCTTTTTCGTGGTAACATCCCAAATTTTTATTATTTATTATTTTTATTTTTCAAAATGGGGTCTCGCTCTGTCACCTGGGTTGGAGTGCAGTGGCCTGATCAGGGCTAATCACAGCCTCAATTTCCTGGGCTCAGTTGATCCTCCCACCTCAGCCTCTCAGGTGGCTAGGTCTACAGGTGTACACTGCCACACCCAGCTCAATTCTCAAATTTTTATTTGGGCATACCCTTGCACAACCCACATTACTGGGGACGTGAGGCTCAGGCTTAAACCAATCATCCTACTCCCCGGCTGCAAGTAATAATTCAAAGGATAGAAACATTCCCAAATCAACCCCAAAGATGCAAGAGGAGAAGCTGACTGCTCGCTTTGGAGAAAGAAGCTTCCCTGTTCTTAAGAGAGCTCCTGAAGAAGAAAAAAGAAGAATGAAGCTTCTTGCAAACATGAGAAGTCAGTTTTTGAATGGCATTGATATGGAAAACAGCCATGAGAGACAGAAGCAAGATATTCATGACATCCTTAATCCTAAAACAAGCCAAATGTTAAACTCAATCAAGCTGGATAGACATGTTATATAAAAGGCTCCCCCAAAAGACCACTTATTGTTCAACGGAGGCTGTGTTCTCTGTTATAAGCAAAGAAAACCCACTCTAACTCATATAAATACCTATACCACATCATGCTATGATTAAGGTTATATATGTGTGTCCCTCTCCCTCAGAAGACCATGAGCTCTACGATCTTCCAGGAGCTCCCACCACGTAGGGGAAGCCCTAACATCATCTTCTCAGCTCTACTCTGGCCCACATTACGTCGTCTTGAAAAAAAGGTCATTGGAAGTCATTGAATTGAGGTAGGAGGCCATCCCACTTATCATAAGAAAGTCACAAAGCGATGCAATGACCTCTCAGCTTCTTCACTTCTCAGCATAGGTCCAGCCCAGCTTTCCTTCCATCTCTGTGATCAGCATTCCCATCTCCCAATTGTTCAAATCTCTGACACCTCCCTCTATTCCACACTTCACATTCTCACTACCACTGAAGCAATCAATTCTAAATTCCCCAAACCAAAGTACTCCCACATCTCTCTCCCTACTTCTAACACCTTGCTCTGATCACCCTCAAGACTGTTTTGGATGGAAAAAAAAATTCAACACTGGTTGTCTGACTCAGGTCTTGTCTCCTTTCTCTTTCTTCTCCAATCTTCAGCCAGACTGATGACTCTGAAATGCAGATCTGGCTGTGGTGTTCTCATGGTTGGAATCTTTTCCTGGCTTCTCACTGCACTCAGGTTCAAATCCAAATTTTTACTATTACAAGCAGCTCTTGGAGATTTGGTCCCTGTCTCATTTTACCAGTCTCTTTTTCTCTACCCTACCCCTTGCCACGTATTACAATACCTCTGGACTAACACTAGCACCACGAGTCTCTCCTGAGGCCTTCAGATAAGCTGCTTTGTTTGGAACACACTTCTTCCAATTTTTTATCTACACAAATGCTTCTCCCCCTTCAGGGTTCAGTCCACCTCCTCTAAGAAGCCCAATTCTCTCTCTGCCACCCAGTTTGTTACCAGTCCCTCCTCTGTAACTATAAAACAACCCAAATTTACCTCTCTCATGGCACATGTCATACTGTATTATCTTCAACTATTTATATATCTCTTCTGCCTGGATGTCAACTTTTGGCAGCCAACTACAGGTAGAAACCTTATCATATTGACCACTGAATGCCCAGGACCATGCTTAGTTCACAGTACGTGTTCAGAAAACTCTTTTAAAATGAATCAATGAATTAGTAAATGAAGAAAATATTAGTCAAAAGCATCCCAGTCTCCAGCTTCTTTTTCTTGCTTTAAAACCTACCAAAGCAGGCTCGGTGGCTCAGCCTGTCATCCCGCGCCTTTGGGAGGCTGAAGTGAGTGGATTGCCTGAGCCCGCGGGTTCGAGACCCGCCTGGGCAGCGAGACCTCATCTCTACAATAAATCAAAAAATCAGCCAGGCATGGTAGCGCATGCCTGTAATTCCGGCTACTCGGAAGGCTGAGGTGGAAGGATGGCCGGAACCCAGCAGGTCGAGGCTGCAGTGGACGACGGAGTGAGACTCCAACTCAAAAAAAAAAAAAAAAAAAACCTACTAAAATGTACTCTCTCCCAGGCTATATTCCAAAGTAAAATAATGTAATCAACCTTTCACAGAAGTCATTATCAAACAACCCTTTTGTGGCCCAATCTCCTTCCCACTTTGCTACTGTACTTACATCTTCCAGCTATGCTTGAGTGTCAGCATGAGTCTACCTAAAGATGAATTTTCAGGTTATAGTGGTTGGCCGGCCATACATAGAAAACATATGCTATGAGTACATCCAAAAGCAAGTCCTAATGCAGTTCCCTATTTCCCTAGTCTCAGTGGGAAAAGAGAAGATTCCCAACCAAAGAGGGGAGTGACATTCTAATCTTTACCCTGACAGAATTCACTGCATACTGGTGGGGCAGGCAGCCTTGTTTTAGTCTGCAGGTCTCCATACAGCCTGGTAGGAAACAACTCCTCATCAGCAGATTTCCTTAGAAGTCATAGCAGCACCCCAGACCTCAGGCTGCCCTGCAGGGCTGGCTACGGGCTGCTCTGTTATCAAGAAAGCAAAGAGTGGTCCTCCCTCTTAAAGAGAACAGCCAGGAGCCAGGAGCCCAGGCACAAGTAAACACACCCCCACACATGTCCATCCAATTCCTTAAAAATATTCACCTAGGATCCAATTACACTTTTACAATTTAAAGTTAATATGATACTAGGGTTGCCAGATGATTTACTGGATTCTCCATTAGAATTGAATTTCAGGTGAACAACAAATATTCTTAGTATAAGTATTTAGTTGAACAATGAACATTTTTAGTGTAAATATATAGCCCATGCAATATTTGAGACATATTTATACTAAGAAATTATTCACTGTTTATCTGAAATTCAAATTTTACTGGAGTCCTATATTTTTATATTCTAAAGCTGCCAGGTCCATATGGCATCAAAAATCAGACCGTTGCATTTAATCAGTTTACTTTTTGCTTTTCAGGGTGTGCAGGCTTTAACTAACTTAGTAGACTGTCTAGTAACAAAAGAAAAAATTGTGAAACAAAGAAACAATTCCAAAAGGGGATTATTCTAGAGACCCTTACCACTACAATGGCTCGATATAATATAATATAATGGCATATAATATAAATTTATTGTCTGTTTGTTGATTTGTTTGCCTCAGTGAAAGAGTGAGTCATGATGTGTTGGGATTTTTTTTTCCTCTTTCATTTGGGAGTTGTGTACAAGTTTCTTACAACTTGAGCTACCAGCTTTCTCCAAGGGGCAAATATTAGACATCAGAGGTCTGTGAGACATTCCCTCTTCTCCTCTAGGAATCATCAAAAGCTGGCCCTGTTCTTCATGAGAGTTCTTCCTCTCATTTCTCCTGATCCCTTCCGGATCCAGAGATGGATGAGTAACTACACAAGCAAGAAAAGAAGAACTGCATTGTGTGAGCAAAAAGACACTACAGAAATTCTCCTGGGGCTCCTCAAAAGAAAACGAGTCCAACCTTCTGCATTAGTTAACTTGACTCATTTGCTGTTCATGGAGAGGAGACTGAATTAAAGCAGCCTATAATAGTTAAATAGTAATGTTTTCTTTGGCTCATTGCTCTGTGGTGAAATTTCCCCTGCAGTAACGGATGCCATCTCCACCACCCTAAATTACAAAAAGTGTGTCCCCTTCCTCTCTGCTGGTGCACTCATAGGCTATCGGATAAGGTATCCCCATGGGGGGTCTTCAGGTAAGTAACCTGCCATTTGCCTTTTATTTTCTGTGTGCCATCTAAAAAAAGAGTCTGAATTCAAAACTTATTTCCAAGTCAGAAAGTAAGATTCTTTAAGTCTCCTTTCTAAATCACAGACATCCTCTTCCTTCTTCCTGATGTGTCATCAGCAGCTTTAAAAGCAATCCCCTTGTGTCTGTCACAGTGACTCAAAAAACTAGGCCAGTGATGATTCTGTCATTTAGTGGTTTTGCGGCATGTATGTCTCATCGCCTTTCATTTCTATGCTTCAAAATACTAAGTGGGCCACACCGAGACATCTTTTTATCACAAAGTACTCCATGTAATGGCTTTGGAACACTGGGAGGGAACTGGATATAGGGGGGAGTCAGGGGAGTAGTGACTTTTGCATAATTGCTGTTTATTTCTGTGGCAAGTCACTAGTTGGGGAAACATGTATTTGAGGGACATTTAAGATTTGGCATTTCAGTCTTTGACTTCGGGCATTGCAACTGCCATTTGCATGGTGACATTTGAAACTTGACCACACTATGCCACCTGGTTGCCAGACAGCAGCCATGTTGGCAAGAAGTAACTCCAGAGGGATAAGAAGAGGCTGTCTTCTGAAAGGAATGAATAAATGTCTGCTTGGGCTGCTGTATCAGCCCAAACAAGCAGCTGCATTCAAAAGGTTCCTCCTATCTTGTAGAGCCAGGAAAGGTGAGCTGTTCTAAGCAAGGCCAGAGAAAAATGTAATAGAATATGGGTGAGGAGTGTAGAGGGGAACCACTTATTTTATAAAGGAGCATAAAAGAGCTCAATTGTAGGATTAAGAATGGTACTTTCTCTCCAACACCATTTGACCCCCTTTTCAGTATGTCTGAGCACACAGCACATGGTGAGAATCTGCAGACTCTGCCTGGACTAAGACTATTGTGAAGGACTGACCCTGGCATAAGTCCCTTTCAGCTGAGACTATCCTTTTCTCCTTGTATGTCATATCCCCTCTTCTCTTTAGTTTGTTGCAAGGGAAAAAAAGTTATTCGAAAGTCTTTTCTTTTAGTTTCATCTTGGCTCTTACCCCTGAAACTCCGCTGTCTTCCCCATTCACCTATTTTCCTTTCTTGTCTCCCAAAAAAGATGTAAAGAGAAGCAAGATAAGCAGGAAGCTGTGGCTCATGTCTGTAATTCCAGCACTTTGGGAGGCTTAGGCGGAATAATTGCTTGAGGCTAGTTTAAGACCAGCCTACGCAACACGAGACCCTGTCTCTACAATTTAAAAAATTAAAAATTATCCAGGCATAGTGGCTGGCAAGTGCCTGTAGTCCCAACTACTAGGGAGACTGAGGCAGAAGGATTGCTTGAGCTCAGGAGGTCGAGGCTACAAGTGAGCTACAATTGGCCACTGTACTCTCCAGCCTGGGCAACAGAGTGAGATTCTGTCTCTAAAAAATAAAAATAAAATAAATGTTTTTTAAAAGGCAAGATAGAGTCAAAGAGAAGCAGAGTGGGTGGTGAGGGGACAGGAAAGATCTGAAGAAAGTCTCTAGGGTACTTGTAGCACAGATTTTCACTCCCTAAGAAGGTGGAAGAAATGTAAGCACTCCTAAAAAAGAATACACAGGCCATTCCCCATTCCTATAATAACATAATAACAATAAAAATGCACATGAATAAAATATTGTTCTGAGCACTTCACATATGTTAATCAGTTTAATCCTTACATACCTTGTGTGGTAGATACTAATAGTATCCCTTTTAGCAGATGAAGAGACAGGCCTAGAGAGGGTAAATATCTTGTCCAACATCACATAGCATCTATGTTGCAGAGGGAGTTAAAGAACCAATTGAACCCTGCAGCCTAGCTTTTTTATCTCTAGGCTGTCTCTTATTGGTTGAGAGGATCCATTTGTGTCCACATTGTCCTCCCACTCTCTATTGACATCCCATATTTCTCTTCTCTTGGAACTGGAAGATGGAGAGACAGATTTACTATTTAATAGATTTTACTGAATGTTCCCAGGGTCCAGAAATGAGGACCGCAACAACAGAAGACAAGACCTATGCCAGCTTCAATCCACAAATCAAAACCACTCCCAAAGCATCTGTTTCAGTTGGTCAGGGTTCAATCTGAGATGCAGAAAATATGAATGTGATTGAACCCCAGGTGACCAATAGAAGTAGGTTGGGGTGAGTTGGAATGAGTTTGTTATAGGCATTTGAGTTATACAATTTGGGGGCTGGTTAAACCTTCCCTGTAAGGCTGCTATCTTCAGGAGTACTGCTGAAGTCCGAAAGCAGAATTAATTAGAACTCTGAAATTTGAGAATTTCCCAAAAGGAGGAAAGAAAGAACTCCACAAGAATGGTATAAAGCCTGTGAAGGTTTTTATTGACTCTGACTTTGATCTTGGTGGTAGGAGTGTCCGGCAGTAATTGAGGAAGGGCACTTGTCATGAAGCTAAAAACATACACTTGGCCCAGGAGTTGGAGGAGCTGACAGAGGATGCGGGGGAAGGTGAGCAGATGCAACCCCAGACTCTACCTCACACCAGGGAGGTGAGCCATTGGAGAAGGGATACCGCATGGGAGCCACAACATGGCCACTGCTTCACTTCTGCCTTCCAAATCTCCAACGGGATGCCTCTTATGGCTCATTCTATCTGGCTGTATATAGGAAAGAAAGTTCTGAAAAACATGGTTCAGCCTAGCTAAATCAACACACTACAAAGCCACCATATGACCTAACTGAAAATACACCACATCACAGTGTTTTTGCAACAATAATGTCATTATCTAACCAATGCCATCTTTCTGCAAATATGGGCCGCAGAAAAGTTGATTGACTCAGACAGACTCTGGAACTTAACAATCTGAGTTCAAATCTTAGCCCTAAGCGTTATTAGCTATGTGATTTCTATAGACTTAAATTTCCTTATTTGTAAAACAAGAATAACAATAATGCTGTCTTTATCAAACACAGTAAAGATTAAGTGAGATAATACCTGCAAAGCACTAAAGACAAAGGTCTAGAGCCTAGTAAATATTCCATGACACTTAAATGTAATATAAAGTAACACATATCATATATATAATTATAAATACATAGTGATAAGCTAATAATAACTTTTATGAATACTTAACTTTGCAATAAATTATACAATGACGAGATTAATTGAAGGTGTTTTCTTCTCAATCATAGTTCTCATTATACTCCATGAAGAACAACTTATGAGGTCTCCTAACTTAGTATCCCCACATATTTAGAGTTTTCATATAAGATACACTAATATTAAAAAACTCTGTTACCAAAATGTGTTTAGGAAATCCCTTGAGTGTGTGAGTGGTTTTATTGGGGATCTCTGATATAAATATGCTTTATTTTAAGCCAGAAGAAATCAGCAGCAGGAAGATAATGGGAAAGAAATACAGATACCTTGGCTCTATCCCATAAATTAAGTTCACATCTTGTAAGAGTTGTAAGATCTTTGTGAGGTACAGGATCTCTGAAACTCAAAATTGGTATGAACCATAGAAGCAGTTTGTTCAAACGCTGCTCTGACGTATCAGTCTCCTCTAGACCATTCTTGGCAAGTTTGGGACTTGGAAATGTCAGGTGATAAGAAACTCATTGCTCCTGGAGACAGACTAGTCCATGTAAAGACAACTCCAATCTTTAAAATATGATTACTTATAGAGTTGGATGTTACATCTCAGAGTTATTGGTCATTATTCTGCACTCTTTAGCTATACAGAAAAAGCATAGTATACTGGCCTTTAGTCTATGAGAATCTAATTATTTCTATGGACCCACTCCACCCAAGAGTATAAATGCTCCCATACACAAACTGCACAGGAGCTCAGGGGCTTCTCAGATCTGTTTTCACTCCTGGTGTACAAGCCTCTGCATGACCTTCCTTCCTTTACGGAAAGGCAGCTGTCAAGTTCCTCCCAAGTCTTCCTTTGTGCGGAGAACCATCAGTGGATTTTTGGCATGATGGGTCTGTTTCCATGAATCAGCTCTTCTTTCTAATGTTCCTCTAAATGGACTGCACTCAGAAATAAGCACAATGGTATAGGAGCGACCTGGGACGTTTAAAATATGGTAAAACCATCAACACATGTACACTCATGTTCCAATTCAACACAACTCTATATTGCATAAGCTTTATTGTAATGCTATTTTAATTTATATTAAACAGGGCTTCCATTTTCTATTTTGCAGAATAAGTAGGTTGAAATAAAACTTCTGTAAAGTCCTTCCAACACTAAGCTTTATAAGTATACTAAAAAGGACTCCCTGGAGGTGATAACTTCACCTACAAATTCCAGGGCTTTAGCATTGCTTAAGGGAAGCATAGAAGAAGATAATGGCAAAGATATACTTGGTAAGTTGTTAGGTTTTTTGAAGCTTTGGCTGTGGTTAAAACGAGAATAGATATAAAATGGAGAGATTTGTGGTATTTACTAAAATGCCAGATTAAGGGGGGAAAAGCTTTTCCCATGTACCTTTGAAGAGCATTTTCAAGTTAATAAAGAGCTTTCATAAACATTAATTCAAACTATCTTGTTCGGAAAGACTACTTCTGAAGCTTTATTACACCTTCCTAATTAATGCTCAGCAAAGAAACACTGTACTAGTTTATCAGTCTCTCAGAAATCAGGGGCTCCCAATCATTTCCAAGCTCATCATTTAGCATTTATGCATGTGTAGGAAGCATATGAATTTGTAGACTCCAGTTCAGCTGGTGTTCTACAGCTGAACTCCACTAATTTAAACGACTTGAGGCCAGATGTGTCGTAAAGTGGCGATTTATCTAGATTAGTCATTGCACATTGCTAGCCATGATTCTTTTTGCAAAATGCAGAGCACATTCTGATCCTAAGAAGCCTCAGCATTATGAATTCCTTTCACTTGGCTGAGTGTTTCATTTGCCTGCTAATATAAAATTCATTGAGGCAGCAGGAGGCAATGGGAGCTGTTGGGAGTTCTAGTTCAGTGCACCACAATCCCATTGCAGTAAGACTAATGGCAAAGAGGGCACCCCAGAATAACCCACTTGCATGTTTGGCATACCAGTAGGCTTTTTGTATGTGTGAAGCACAGGTATGGGGATTTAGAATGGTTTGGGATAAATTTGCAAATCTGGCCACCAGGGACCAGAACTATTTCCACTGTGGTTCCGTAACTACTTAGCAAAAATGCTTCAGAGTGCTCAGCAGGGAAAGGAAATGTGATAATTGTGGGAAGATTGGACATTATATTAGAGTGAGCTCTTTGGCACAAAGAAGAATGTCTGTGAAGTGCTAGTTTCAGGTCGCATAACACTGAATTTTCATCACGCTGCTTTGAGGATGCAAAATGAGGGGGCAACAGGCAGTGAAGCTTAAATCTGAACCAGCTGGGCAACCACCTTAAGGCTCTGCACTGAGGAAGGGGGAGAAGTAGTTGGGAAAGAGAAGGCTCAAGGTCGTTCTATGAACTGTGGAATTTTAACTTTCAGCTACCAGACTTAAAGAGTGGCATTTCAGCTCACCAAGGTATGAGTAAGACCTATTTAAAAAAAAAAAAAGACTAGTGTCACCCATATTTGCAAGAGATTAGTATGTATGAGAGACACAAGAGACTATTTTTTTAGAGAGAAATAGAGAAACCATTTAGGGAAAGTAAACTAAGATGAGACTTTTCTTGGTGAATGTGCTATCTTGGTACTGGGAGAGTTTTAATGAGCTTTATCTCACCCTAGTTCTGGACACATATCCTCTCTCGTTCTAGCACAAATGAAAAGACAATGCCCAGTTCTTATCTCTAGTTTTCCATCAACTAATGCCTATGGTCACACAATTAGTAGGTGGTAGAATTGAAGTTCCAAATAGTCCTATTTGATTACAAAACTTTTACTTTTTACTCTCTACTACCCTATTTCACTGGGTAATTATTTTTAATCACTTTTATTGACAAATATTTTTCATCAATGCATTAGTCAGAACAGACCTAGCTAGGTTTGCAGTAACAAACAGTATCCTAAATCTTACTGGCTTAACATTTCACACAATTGAATGTGGGACGTGTACATCTTTCATGAAGCCCTTCACCAAGTAGTGACTTGGGAATCCATATAGTTTTCATCTTGTAACTACACCATCTATAATCCTTGACTTTCAAAATTCAAGAGGTTGGTTATCCTGAGATCACATGGCTCTTGCACTGGTGAACAGAGGGCAGAGTAAAGCAGGTATATGAATCTTTCAGGTTTTTTTTAAACAGGAGACAGAGTTTTGCTTCTCAGCGTAATGGTGGATTGTCCCACAACACAGAGGGGGATTGGAAACTGGACTGCCAAATGTATCAAGAAATGTCCATTATAGCCACTACGTATAGCTCATTGTGCTAGAAGTTAAAAAGGATATAGGTAATGCATAATTGCAGCTTTGAAATAAAATAATAGTCAAGAAGTCTGAGACATTGATCTACAGAATCAGTTATAATTTCAGGGATAATATAAGGCAATAAAACAATGGAGAGGAAGCATGACAAGAAATTTGCCATTCTCAAAATTCCAACTTGTACATTTAAAATTCCACCTAAGTGATGAGGTCAACCAACTCTCATCACTTATTCAGAGAGAAAAAAAAGTCCAAAGAGAAAATTAATGTCTTATTTAAAAATTTGGAGTCAAATACTTTTTTTCTCTTGAACTTAATGCTTTTTTTCATTCTCTTATCATCACTGAAACTCAGTTTTCTTGCCTGGGAAATTATTATAACATATATTATAGTTTTTCTTGGTGAATGCCTACTATTTAGGCACTCAGATAAATAGTATTTCTCTCCCTTTTCTTGACCCTTGGTCATTTTTTATTGCATTCAATAAATGAAATAGCTGTTGTATCTGCCATAGGTTGATCTCCTGGACTTAGTCTTTCTTTGACTTCAATCTCATTGTCAGACTTTACTCTGTTATAGGTCACATTTACTTCCCTAGGGTTGTCCCAAGTGTCAGACAAGGTCATTTGATGAAATATTTTTGCTATTGTTTTAATGGATGATAATTCATTGGTGTATTATTCCTCCAAAGTAAAATATAAATGAACAGTGGTCTTCACTGTCTCAAGTCAATGCTATGAATAAATAGTAAGATTTTTTGACAATGTGTCAGCCCCGGAGGGCAATTATATCCATGTCAGGGATTCTCAACCTCAGCACTATTGACATCTGGGGCAAGACAATTTTTTGTTGTGGGAGGTTGTCCTGTGCATTGCACGATGCATTCCTGGCCTCTACTCACCAAAAGCCAGTAGTAGCCTCCACCAACAACACCCTTCCCCCGCAAAATTGTGACCACCAAAAATGCCTCCAGACATTGCAAATGTTCCCTGTTGATGGGGGGGGATATTGCCCCCATCTCCCCATACCTCCATTTGAGAATCACTGATCTATACAAGGAAATATGTTCATTCTCTTCATGACAAATACTGGTGCTGCCTTCCAAAGGCCAATACTTATTTTGCTCATGACAACGGAATTCTGATTTCATTGAGGGACATACCTTTCAGAGATGAGGGTGATCCTATTCCAAAATCATAGATAAATCCTCAAAGTCTAATCCAATCATGGTAATCCCAATTCCTTCACCAGAATTGATTTAGGAACAATCGTGTGACTCAACTCTGGCTAAAAAATAAAGAGGAGACTGTTGCAGGGCTTCTGTGACAGGTTTTATTGTTGTCAAAATACTTTTCCATTGGAAAAGAGGACGGGTGCCTGTATATGATTACTAGAACCACTAAAATCATGAAAATTTTAGCTAGCATGAGAACAAAGACAACAAGCTAAGAGCAAAGAACCTAGGTCTTTGATGTCGTTGAGACATGAATTTAATTGATCCTGGAGCTATCCTGCCTCCAGACTTCTTGCAAAGTATATTAATAATTTGCCCTTTTATTTGAGCCAGTCAGTCAGGGTTTCATATTAATTAGAGCTAAGTATCCTGTCTAATACCCTCCACATATCACATCAATATAGTCAGCATCGACTCCAGCCTGTAGGGCCTATTTGACCAAGGCTGCTTCTATATAATTAAAAGGAAAAGATAATATCCACACTAAGCAATTTAGTGCTCCTTACTGTTCAGTAGGTCATATAAAAAATGTTTTTAGTGATTCTTTCCTCCCTCATTCACAAACATGTATTGTTGTGGCCTCCAAAAAAACTATGCCACAAATGTGACACGACAAAGGTGTTATCTGATCAGAACTACATTAAAATTACCCACATATAAAAGGATCTGTTTACTCATTTGTTTGCTAATTAAACATGTATTTTTTAAATATTCATTTTATAAAACCTACTCTGGAGGATAAGCAGATTAGATCAAAATTTATCCTGCCCTCGTGTTGCTTACAGTGTAATAACAAGAAAGCAAGTGCAGAAATTACTATAACACCTAGGTTTTGATCATTGGGAATCATAACAGCAGTGTAGCTAGAATATTGTGGGAATTGAGATGAGGACAAGTTGCTTGTAGTCCACAGCTATCAGGGAAAGTTTCATTATGAAGGAGTGATATTTTAACTGAGCCTTGAAAGATGGGTAATCCTTATTTGTTTAGACAGGGTGGTGACATAGCTTACAAGGCAGATAGAAATACACAAGGCAGACTGAGCAGGGTTGCATGAAGAGCTCCAAGTCATTCAGTTTGGCTGGAATACTGCTCAGGGGCAGAGTAGTCATGGCTGCAAAGGAGGCAATGATTGTGACCAGATTATGGACCATCTTAAATGGCATGGTAAGGAAAGCCAGAAGCAAGGAAAGCACAAAAAGGCAAATGAAAATAAAAGAGAACAAAGATCCTAAATGTTACAAGTTATTTACTTACCTTTATTTCCTTATGATTAAAAGAAGGATGAAACCAGGAAAGAGGAGTATCAGAACACTTTGACTTAGAAAAAATGTTAATCTAATTATCTTCTCAATACAGGAGCCCAAGATGAGCAATTTATAAAATAACCCGTGAACTCTCTCACCCTTTTTGAAGCATCATGGAATTGACACATCAGCAAGCTATAAACAAGAATAGGTTGTAAGTAGCCCAGGTACATTTTCAAACTTTTATCCCCTATCTCCACCCCAGAAAAACTCTTATACATAGTCTATTTTCTTTGAGACTTGTGCAAGTTTCAATCCTCAAGTAAACATAGATAGTGTTAGCTTTTTAAATAAAGATGATTTGGTTTCTAGTCATATTCCCAAGTTGATTCAGTAATTCAACATAGATTCTGCTCTCAAATTATAGCATAAATCATTTACTATATAGTAGGTGGTTTAATGATTTCACAGAAAATGTAAAATCAATTTCGATGCAAATGTAACTTCAATAGAAATCACCACTTCCCCCACTTATCAACTGTGTGACTTTGGAGATATTATCTAACCTTTCCGAGTCTATTTCCTCATGAAAAAATGAAATAACCATATCTACCTTTGAATGGTGGTAAGAGTATTGAATAAAGCGATATACCTACATCACCAAAACAAATTCTGTTACATGGTAAGTGCTCAGCCAAAGATGGGGGCGGGGGAAGAAGGAGAATCATTTAATCAAAGTTTCAGAAAGCTAGCTGGGCACAGTGGCTCACGTCTGTAATCGCAGCACTTTGGGAGGCAAAGGTAAGAGGATTACCTGAGCCCAGGTGTTCCAGACCAGCCTGAGCAACTTGGCAATTCTTCATCTCTACAATAAGTCAAAAAATTAGCAGGGTGTGGCAGCACACACCTATAGTTCCAGCTACTTGGAACGCTGAGGCAGAAAACTTGCCTGGGCCCAGCAGGTGGAGGCTGTGGTAGCCTGAGCGTACCCCTGCACTCCAACTCAAAAAACAAAACAAAACAAAAAAAATGCAGAAAGCCACTCAAGGTAGAATAAAGGAAAGGGAATATTTATGAAAGGATATACGAGTATCTCATAGGAAATAAGAGAAGTTACAGCAGGGCCTTATGAGAGACTGAAACTAGTAAATGAAAGTCAGAAGTTGAACTCACTGAATCTTCTCTTTCAGATTGTGGTCTCTCTCATGCACCTGCCTCTGTATCTATTCAGCTCCTACTCATTCTGCAGACTGGCCACACCTTCTTCACTGAGCACATAGTAGAACTTACCAGCCCCAGCCCAGCTTTATACTACCTTATATCCAAATTCCAAGCAAAGCTTCAAAACATGTGGAGGATAGAATCTGGAGGGCCCAGCATGGGTCTTGTGTGTACCACTCATACAGTCCACTGGGTATGGCCACTCATTTCTGAGAAAGAGCTCTCTAGGTAAGGGGAAGCAATTGTCATATCCAGTATAATCTAGAAAAAGTAAATCTATAATACCCTGATGTTAATATCCTCCACATTAAACAAGGGAAATACTGGACCACCGTATTCCCTAGAAGAATCCTGCTTCAGAATTCAGAGATGCTAAGGAGTTTTCAACAATGGCCCCTGCCAATTACTTAGTTTCAGCTGAGGTTGCTCAGGAACAATCCCACTTCCCCTCCCTACTATAATATATTCAGGTCTTCTTCTTCTATTATGGCTGTGTGTGTATTTCAGCTTGGCATCTCCATAGTGAAGTGGAGGTGATCATATTTCAGGAGGTGCTAGTTCCTGCGTGTGCAGTTGCCTCTGTGTTATAATTGCTTTCCGCCATGCAGCTGCTGCACATGAGCTAATCTACATGCTGTATTGTTTCATTTACAGCAAGCCGGCCTCACACTGAGTTTAGAAAGAGGCAGGCTCCACCAGCAAATCTTGCTTCCTGAAGCATGTTATTTCTTTGGACGATTTGCGGCCTGATAATGACCATGTCATGATTGTGCAGTGATTGTTCCAAATGCCCCAACACACTTGATGGATCTTAGCATAAATTGGCCATTTATCAACGTGTAGGGCCTTTAGAATTTCCATATTCGAGCTGTTATGCCATAATGTTGATTAATTGTTCAAGGCCCAATGTAACCTCCACATCCCGCGTTACTAGGAGGTTACAGCTACCCACGTAGCTGCATTAAATTTGCCTGGGAGGAAAACAGTGCTAGATATTCTTCAATAATAGACAATGACCTTCTGGTTTCCAGTGAACTCACAGATTACTTAAAGGAACTCATGTAAGTGCTTCTGCATATCAGCATTGGAAAGCAGAAAGTCCGTTTGAAGCTATTACCAGGGTAGAACTTACAGAATTTCAAATCAGGAAGAAAAAAAAAGAGCAAAATCTATCAATCACTATATTCAAAGTATGTCTTGTTCCCAACTTAATGAATCTGAATTGATTATTCAGATTTTTTTTTTTTTTTTTTTTGAGTTGGAGTCTCACTCGGTCGCCCAGACTGGAGTGCAGTGGCCACTCCCGGCCACCGCAGCCTCGCCTGCTGGGCTCCGGCAATCCTTCCGCCTCAGCCTTCCGAATAGCCAGAATTACAGGCATGCGCTAC